>NC_138179.1:41159932-41432432 GCF_964165515.1 Mesoplodon bidens | reverse complement strand
GGCGAGGATGTGGAACAGCAGGAGCTCTCATTCATTGCTGGTGGGGATACAAAATGGTGCAGCCACTTTGGAAGAGAGTTTGGCGGTTTCTTACAATCCAGCAATCACACTCCTTGGTATTTACCCAAAGGTGTTGAAGACACTGTGAAACCAAAACCAACACACAAATGTTTATCACAGCTTTATTCACAGTCACAAAAATTTGGAAGCAACCAACATGTCCTTCAGTAGGTGATGGATAAATAAACTGTGGTACATTCAGACAATGGAATGTTATTCAGTGGTGAGAAGAAATGAGCTATTAAGTCATAAAAAGACATGGAGGAGGGAACCTTCGATGCATTTTGCCAAGTGAAAAACCAATCTGAGAAGGCTACTGTTTGATTCCAACTACAGGACGTTCTGGAAAAGGCAAAACTATGGAGACAATAAATAGATAAATGGTTACCAGGGTTACGGAGGAGGGAGGAATGACTAGGTGGGGCACAGAGGATATTTAAGGCAGTGAAACTACTCCGTATGATACTATAGTGCTGGATGCATAGCATCATCCATTTGTCCAAACCCAGAGAACGTACAACACCAAGATGAACCCTAATGTAAACTACGGACCTCAGAATTAAGAATACTATGTCAGTATTGACTCATCGGTTGTAACAAATGTCCGACATGAATACAAGATGTTAATAATAGGAAAAAGAGAGGGTTGAGGGGGCAGTGAGAGGGTAAGAGGCATATAGGAACTCTGTACTTTCTGGTCAATTTTTCTGTAAACCTAAAATTCCTCCCAAAAAAGTCTGTTAATTTTTTAAAACCTCTCTCTGTCATGTCAGAGATCATCAATTAAATAATTGATTTGTTTTCCTGGTTTTATTCAAAGACACATGTAACTGCCCTTCAAAACTTGAAAAAACAAACTCTATCCAGAGCGTAGGATCCTGCTATTTTGGTTAGCTTGGGCAGGTTCTCACTGGTAAATGTACTATTTTTTTTTTGCATATTCTTTTCCATTATAGTTTATTACAAGATACTGAATATAGTTCCCTGTGCGATACAGTAGGACCTTGTTGTTTATCTATTATATATATAGTAGTTTGTATCTGCTAATCCCGAACTCTTAATTTATCCCTTCCCCGCACCCCCCCGCTTTCCCCTCTGGTAACCTTAAGTTTGTTTTCTATGTCTGTGAGTCTGTTTCTGTTTTGTAAATAAGTTCATTTGTATCATATTTTACTCTTTTTTTTGTTTGTTTTTTGTTTTTTGTTTTTGGCTATGCCACGTGGCTGGCAGAATCTTAGTTCCCTAACCAGGGATGGAACCTGCGCCCCCTGCAGTGGAAGTATGGAGTCTTAACCACTGGACTGCCAGGAAATTCCCTGTATCATATTTTAGATTCCACATATAAGTGAAATCATATGATATTTGCCTTGCTCTGTCTAACTTACTTCACTTAGTATAATAATCTCTAGGTCCATCCGTGTTGATGCAAACGGCATGATTTCATTCTTTTTTATGGCTGAGTAAAATTCCATTGTATATATATACCACATCTTCTTTATCCATTCATCTGTTGATGGATAGTTAAGTTGCTTCCATGTCTTGGCTATTGTAAATAGTGCTGCCATGAACATTGGGGTGCATGTATCTTTTTGAATTAGAGTTTTCTCTGGACATATGCCTAGGAGTGGGATTGCTGGATCACATGGTAACACTATTTTAAGTTTTTTAAGGATCCTCCATACTGTTTTCCATAATGGCTGCACAAAGTTAAATATACCATTTTTTTGTGTCTTTCATTAAGACCATTTTTCTGTGGGGTGGGATGGCTCCAGCCCCCCCACCCCCACATACCCCATTTCTATCTCCCCATCTCTGGAACAGGGCTTTGTCCTGAATCACCTGAGGATGGGGTAAATTTAGGTTCTGACGGAGTCACAGGGTGGGGTTGGAGAGTCTTTGTTTCCAGCGGTTTCCCAGGTGGTCTGGTCAGGGGATCACCCTTCAGGTAGGAGGCTCTGGAGTTTGAAGATCTTAAATCTTCGTGATTAACGTAGTCCCTTGAGGGGCCAAGCCAGCAGCATTTGGTGAATTGGAACATCAGATTCCAAACATGGCTCCACTAATTACAAAATGGGCGGGGTCCTGAGAAAGTTCCAGACCCCTCTGAGAACCATAAAGGAATTCTTTTGGATTCCTGACAGGTCCCCGGGAACCAGGCAGCCGTGTCACTTCTGCTGGCAACAGCCAGGTTACCAAGTGGTCTGAGTGTGCCCTGGACTTTCCTGGGTTTCCTTCAGAAAGTCTCAAGTTCTGGCACACGGTGACGGCTGACAACCCGGGATTCTTACTAGTGCTTTCCCATCGGCAAAGAAAGACACAAGAGAGAAAAGTGAAAGCAGCAGAACGCGTCTCAGTCGGTACTCAGCGGAGCATAGGTTCTTCTATCTCGGAGCAGAAGGAATTCAGCGAGAGGCAGGGTGACAGGTTAGGAAAGAGCCGATTGGTATAGGACGCTTGTGACAGATATAAGCGGTCAGGCAAGGGAGTGCCACACCAAGAACTTCGTGGCTACATTTTTATAATCAAAGGAAAAGTGGTGAGGGGAAAAAGACCGCCTTCTTCCTCATTCTTGAGTAGACGTCACGCTTCCATCATCAATTCCTCCTCCAGGTCAGCGGGGGAGTTTTCTTGTCCCTACATGGTCAAGCTGACACTGTCATGGTGCAATGGAAATGAGCGATAACATATTCTAAAATACGATGTCATCTCAGGTTTCAGTATAGTGTCACCTTTTCCTTATATTTTTGTTTTTAGTGTGAGCAGAGGACCATGTCCTAAAAGTCATTAACTTACTGACCTCACTGGGCATGATGTGGGTCTCGTGCCACCATTGTGTTATCGTTTGGGGGCATGTCTCATGCTTCTGTTGCATGGGTTTGTTGCTAAGCAAGCCTGCTTGGTTTTGTGGTTAAGCAAACCTGCTTTCTTGAGCGATCATTAACTTACAGGGGTCTCCCATACCTTTTCCTTTACTTATGATCCTTTAGTGGGATTAACTATTTAATCACCTACTCTGTATCTTTACTCTGTCCCTATCAAAAGGACTGAGATTCATAGTGCCTTATTGCTTAAGAAGGCTTCAGGGACGGAGGCCAGGCAGGAGGTGACAAATCCCCCAGTCTCAGTAGAGACCAGAGGGGGACTGGGGATGGCATCCACAGAATCGAAGGCTCCTCTCGCAGCCCTGCCTGCGCTGGTAGCCGCCCTGCTTCCCAGATTACCTGCCCACACCTTAGGAGTCTGGCGGATGCAGGGACAGCCTGGTCACAGTGCAATGAATATCCTTGGGGTAGATTTAGAGACAGATGGGCTGAGTCCAACCACAGGCAGGAAATTTCATTTCCAGACCTCCTTCAAATTCTTCTTTCCTGACTCACTATATTCAAAGAACGTTTTGTTTTACAAACAAAGCCGAGAAGGCCTTCCAGCAGAGGCCCATCCCCCAGGGCCCAGGTATCTCTCTCCCTCCCCTGAAGTCTGGAGTTAAACTTGAATCTCAGGCAAACAGGACGATGGTCTGATGGTCCGTGGAAACACGGAGCGTGTGGGAGGAATGGTGCTGTTTCAGTGGTAAAGCTGTTGTCTTGCAGCTTTTTGCTACTGTTTCTTTTGGGGTTTTTTGGGGTTTTTTGCGGTACGCGGGCCTCTCACAGCGACTGTTCCACTACAATGGGCCAAGGGCGGCAAGACTCTCCTCTGAGGGGCACTGACCCCTCCTGGGCCAGGTTTCCACACCTGTCCACACTTAGAGCCAAGGGAAGATGTGAACATCCAGGCTTTTGGCCCTGCCCACCTGGGGGTGGGGCCAGAACCCTGAGCTCCGGCAGCTTCCCAGGTGATTCCACTCTGCAGCCATGGGGAGAACCGGAGCCTTTGAAGTACCTGCTCTTCACGTAACCAGTGGGCTCGTTGAAGGGAACCCAGGCCCTGAGGGCGGGTTCTCCTCAAACGTGTATGACCATAAAGAAAGGAAATAAAGGAGGGCTTGATAGCTAAGGATAGCTGGCTACTTCAAGTGAACTTACTCGAAACAGAGACTAAAATTTTACTCTAAACCAGTGGTTCTCAACCTCTAGCGTGCATTAGAATCTCCTGGGGGCTTGTTAAAATTCGGATGGCTCCCCCACCCCCATATTTCCCGCTTCAGCAGGTCAGGGCAGGCCTGAGCATATTCATCACTAACACACTCCCAGATGATGCTGATGCTGCGGGTCCAGGGAGCTACCATGAGAACCACATTCTAAAGAGTGGAAAAAATGTAAAAGGCTTGATTGAAACGATTTAAAAAAAATGAAAATTACAGAGAGTTTATTTTATCTAACATTTAATAAAAACACAGATTGCAGGTGCCGTCAATTCTTAGAATAAAGAACTAATTAAGTGTGTGCGTGATGAGGGGAGTGGCAGGGCGGGGAGGGGAATGGTGGGAGGGGCAGCCTGGGATGCTCCCGGGACGCGGCTGGGCTGCGGCCAGGGCGCATCAGAGCTGCACTGGCACCATCCATGGCAGTTTTGAAGGACTCAGGGAGCTGGCAGGAGGGACAGGGCGGCGCGGGTCCCAGATGAATCGGAAATGTAAATGCCTGATGTTAGGTTTTGGTTCCCCCGAGGCATCTGTTTCAAAAGACGTCCGTCTTTTTTTTTTTTTTTGCGGTACGCGGGCCTCCACCGGTGTGGCCTCTCCCGCTGTGGAGCACAGGCTCCGGACGCGCAGGCTCAGCGGCCATGGCTCACAGGCCCAGCCACTCCGCGGCATGTGGGATTCTCCCGGACCAGGGCACGAACCCGCGTCCCCTGCATCGGCAGGCGGACTCTCAACCACTGCGCCACCAGGGAAGCCCAAGACGTCCGTCTTGAATGAATGTATTGCCCGCTGCATGGTACAGCCACCTGCAAAACAGGTAGGGATCCAGGCCCCCGCGACCGTGAAGCTGCCCTTTCAGAAGGTCCTGGAGGACCTAGGTAACCAGGTGCTTAGTGACCCGGCCTCCGGTTTCCTGAGCCCTAATTCTCACTCTTACGCTTCAGTTAGCCCATGAGTGACCCCTCGAAACCCCTCGAAACCCCAGACACGCCTCCCTCGGACCCTAATAAAGGCAGAGCCTGGGGTCACCTCTCTCCCCACCACCTCGCTGTGTGGCCCTGGGCATGCCCTGTACCCTCCAGGACCTGTGAGGGATAAATCTTGTTTCCCCCTCCCATCAGATGGAGCCATGGTGAGGGAACCCTCTGTCTGGAGCCTGAGGCTCAACCCTGCCTGCCCCCCAGACTCAGAGCCCCTCCTCGGGCTGAAGCCAGGCAAGGGCTCTTCTTGACCAATCCTTTAGACAGGTTCCCCCTGAACCCTCTTTTCGGCAGGGCTGGTCCAGGGCCCGCCTAAGCCAGTCTCAGCAGAGAATCCTGCTATGTCACCCCACCCTTGCCATCTGACCAAGCCCCTCGTCCTCATCTTTGATGTCTACGCCTTGACCTGCCTTTAGGAAGAATCCCCCTCCCATTGTCTCCTTTTAGTAATTTTCCACCTAAGGACGCCCTCACTGCTCCCTGCCTGTAAACCCCCAGCTATCTCTGCTGCCCTCGGAGACGAGCACAGCTTTTTCCTATATCACAACAGGACCGAATAAAACCTGGCTCTCTCACCTCTAATCAACGTCCGGCTCCTTTGAGCACGAGGCCTGCCTGTCAAACACCTGTTTTCACGTCAGCACTGCCCCCCACCCCCTGCCCTGTGCAGGCAGAGGCACTTGGCTACAAAAGCCTCCCGCTAACCCACCCTGCCTCCCAGCCTGGCTGGCTTGGACTCCAGGCACGTCTGTGCCTTGTGGGGCCTCACCCCGGGGCTTGCTAAACAGAGACCCCAGGCCTCCAGGGTGCCTAGCCTGGCAGTGACCTCCAGAAACTTTGCGGGCCGGAGACGTCTCTCTGGCCACCCTGCCCTCTTTGTGAAGCCTGAGGCCCCTGCTGAGCCAGCCTGGCCGGTGGGGTTCTGCTCTCCCTTTGTGCCCAAGGCCAGGGGCAAGGACACGGCTGGGCAGAGGACAAAGCCGCCTGTCCTCCTGTCCCTTCTGCTGGGAGCTCAGCGTGAGGACGTGTAGCAGCGCCAAAGTAGACACAGGGAGGCTGCGTGTGGTGGGGACAGTGACGAGACCCAGATGGCCCAGTCTCCCGCCCACCGCAAGCATCCCCAGCCGAGGAAAATCGTCCTGCAGTTGTATTTAACGATGGGTCACGTCTGTGGAAACTTGTCTTTCAAGTTAATTCAGCAGGAGGAAGAGCTCCCAGGAGACTGTAAGTAGAGGGAGAGCCTTTCGGCGCATCCCCCATGGCTGTGACTGCCAGAGCAAAGGAGATGAGGGAACCAGGTGTCCCAGCTGGCAGAGCAGACGGCGGCAGAGGGGACGGCGGCCAGCCACCCACTGCTCGGCCCCAAATGCACTTCCCAGTTAGGAAGTGTTTCACACCGCCTGGCATTTCCGAAGAGCCCGCTGTTTCCCCCACAGTGTGGACATAGTGAAAGCTAATTGTGCCACCTAGAACCTGGGGGTCCTCCCCTGGCTTCTCTGCTCAGGTGGGACTTTAGGTGGGACCCACTGGGAAGCACCTTCCTCCACGTCACTCCTGAGTCTCTCTACTCCAGGCAGGGCGTCCACCCTGAGCCCAAGCCTGTGGTTTCATGGCCAAGGGGATGTCTGCCCGACTCCCTGCCACGTCCACCATTTCACCATCTGACGTTTGGTCCATTGTGTCTTGGGACACATAGACCCCGGAGAGCACAATTTTGGTGGAAGTTGGACCAGCTAGAACCTTGATCTACAGTTGCAAACTGTTCCTCGGAAGAGTGATGGGGCTTAAAGGAAAGAACGGTTTCATGCTCAACTATGTTAGGGGAAACGCTGGGCTAGATGAGGTTAAACAGTCTTTGCAGCGAGACTTGTCAGAGCCTTTGTTCCTCAGTGATGTTTATTGAAGGACTGCCGCAGGCCAGGTACAGGACCAGGTCCTGGGGTGGTAGTGCTCATCAAAAGGGATGGGCCTTAGGAAGAGGGGAGGTGGATAACTGATGCCTAATTAGTGCCTAATTGCAGCTGTCACGGTGATGCAGCGAGCAGTGCTGGGTGCTCAGCAAACAGAGACCGAGGGAGTGAACGGTCCATGGGGGACCCTTTCTGGGAAAGATGCCACAGCTGAGGGTGAGGAGGAATTAGGTGTTTGTGTGCACGTGTGAGTTGTGTGTGTGCAGGCATGCAGGATTCTATGCCGGGCAGGAAGCCCCTCTGGTGAGCGGGTGTCTTGGAGGAGCTGGAAGAAGCCAGCACAGCTGGGGCATGGGGCATTCGGGTCGAGACTGGGGGGAATGGTGTGAGTGAGCGAGGGCCAAGTCCTACAAGGCCCCTGAGGTTTATTTGGATCTTCTCCTAGGAGCACTAGGAAGCTGTTGATGGGTTTAAAGTGTTGTGTTGACATGACAGTTGTCTTTTGGGTTTTTTTTGGTTTGGGTGGGTTTTTTTGAATTTTATTTATTTTTTTATACGGCAGGTTCTTATTAGTCATCCATTTTATACACATCGGTGTATACATGTCAATCCCAATCTCCCAATTCATCACACCACCACCCCCCCCGCCACTGCTTTCCCCGCTTGGTGTCCATATGTTTGTTCTCTACATCTGTGTGTCTATTTCTGCCCTGCAAACCGGTTCATCTGTACCATTTCTCTAGGTTCCACATATATGCGATAGTATATGATATTTGTTTTTCTCTTTCTGACTTACTTCACTCTGTATGACCGTCTCTAGATTCATCCACGTCTCTACAAATGACCCAATTTCGTTCCTTTTTATGGCTGAGGAAAATTCCATTGTATATATGTACCACATCTTCTTTTATCCATTCGTCTGTCGATGGGCATTTAGGTTGCTTCCATGACCTGGCTATTGTAAATAGTGCTGCAATAAACATTGGGGTGCATGTGTCTTTTTGAATTATGGTTTTCTCTGGGTACGTGCCCAGTAGTGGGATTGCTGAGTCATATGGTAATTCTATTTTTTAGTTTTTTAAGGAACCTCCATACTGTTCTCCATAGTGGCTGTATCAATTTACATTCTCACAAACAGTGCAAGAGGGTTCCCTTTTCTCCACACCCTCTCCAGCATTTGTTGTTTGTAGATTTTCTGATGATGCCCATTCTAACTGGTGTGAGGTGATACCTCATTGTAGTTTTGATTTGCATTTCTCTAATAATTAGTGATGTTGAGCGGCTTTTCATGTGCTTCTTGGCCATCTGTATGTCTTCTTTAGAAAATGTCTATTTAGGTCTTCTGCCCATTTTTGGAGTGGGTTGTTTCTTTTTTAATATTGAGCTGCATGCGCTGTTTACATATTTTGGACATTAATCCTTTGTCTGTTGATTTGTTTGCAAATATTTTCTCCCATTCTGAGGTTGTCTTTTCATCTTGTGTGTAGTTTCCTTTGCTGTGCAAAAGCTTTGAAGTTTCATTAGGTCCCATTTGTTTATTTTTGTTTTTATTTCCATTACTCTAGGAGGTGGATCAAAAAAGATCTTGCTGTGATTTATGTCAAAGAGTGTTTTTCCTCTAAGAGTTTTATAGTGTCTGGTCTTACATTTAGGTCTCGAATCCATTTTGAGTTTATTTTTGTGTATGGTGTTAGGGAGTGTTCTAATTTCATTTTTGACATGTAGCTGTCCAGTTTTCTCTTATTTAAGAGACTGTCTTTTCTCCATTGTATATCCTTGCCTCCTTTGTCATAGATTAGTTGACCATAAGTGTGTGGGTTTATCTGTGGGCTTTCTATTCTGTTCCATTGATCTGTATTTCTTCTTTTGGTGCCAGTATCATATTGTCTTGATTACTGTAGCTTTGTAGTATAGTCTGAAGTCAGGGAGTCTGATTCCTCCAGCTCCGTTTTTTTATCTCAAGACAGCTTTGGCTATTCAGAGTCTTTGGTGTCTCCATACAAATCTTAAGATTTTTTGTTCTGATTCTGTAAAACATGCCATTGGTAATTTGATAGGGATTGCATCGAATCTGTAGATTGCTTTGGGTAGTATAGTCATTCTCACAATATTGATTCTTCCAATCCAAGAACATGGTATATCTCTCCATCTGTTGGTATCATCTTTAATTTCTTTCATCAGTGTCTTATAATTTTCTGTATACAGGTCTTTTGTCTCCCTAGGTAGGTTTATTCCTAGGTATTTTATTCTTTTTGTTGCAATGGTAAATGGGAGTGTTTCCTTAATTTCTTTTTCAGATTTTTCATCATTAGTGTATAGGAATGCAAGAGATTTCTGTGCATTAATTTTGTATCCTGCAACTTTACCAAATTCATTGATTAGTTCTAGTAGTTTTCTGGTGGCATCTTTAGGATGTCTATGTATAGTATCATGTCATCTGCAGACAGTGACAGTTTTACTTCTTCTTTTCCAATTTGTACTCCTTTTATTTCTTTTTCTTCTCTGATTGCCATGGCTAGGACTTCCATATCTATGTTGAATAGTAGTGGTGAGAGTGGACATCCTTGTCTTTTTTCTGATCTTAGAGGAAATGCTTTCAGTTTTTCACCATTGAGAATGATGTTGGCTGTGGGTTTGTCATATATGGCCTTTGTTATGTTGAGGTAGGCTCCCTCTGTGCCCACTTTCTGGAGAGTTTTTATCATAAATTGGTGTTGAATTTTGTCAAAAGCTTTTTCTGCATCTATTGAGATGATCATATGGTTTTTATTCTTCAGTTTGTTAATACGGTTTATCACATTGATTGATTTGCGTATACTGAAGAATCCTTGCATCCGTGGGATAAATCCCACTTGATCATGGTGTATGATCCTTTTAATGTGTTCCTGGATTCTGTTTGCTAGTATTTTGTTGAGGATATTTGCATCTATTTTCATCAGTGTTATTGGTCTGTAGTTTTCTTTCTTTGTGACATCTTTGTCTGGTTTTGGTATCAGGGTGATGGTGGCCTCGTAGAATGAGTTTGGGAGTGTTCCTCCCTCTGCTATATTTTGGAAGAGTTTGAGAAGGATAGGTGTTAGCTCTTCTCTAAATGTTTGATAGAATTCACCTGTAAAGTCATCTGGTCCTGGGCTTTTGTTTGATGGAAGATTTTTAATCACAGTCTCAATTTCAGTGTTTGTGATTGGTCTGTTTATATTTTCTATTTCTTCCTGGTTCAGTCTCGAGGTTGTGCTTCTCTAAGAATTTGTCTGTTTCTTCCAGGTTGTCCATTTTATTGGCATATAGTTGCTTGTAGTAATCTCATGATCCTTTGTATTTCTGTGGTGTCAGTTGTTACTTCTCCTTTTTCATTTCTAATTCTATTGATTTGAGACTTCTCCCTTTTTTTCTTGATGAGGCTGGCTAATGGTTTATCAATTTTGTTTATCTTTTTAAAGAACCAGCTTTAATTTTATTGATCTTTGCTATTGTTTTCTTTGTTTCTATTTCATTTATTTCTGCTCTGATCTTTATGATTTCTTTCCTTCTGCTAACTTTGGGTTTTGTTTGTTCTTCTTTCTCTGGTTCCTTTAGGTGTAAGGTTAGATTGTTTATTTGAGATTTTTCTTGTTTCTTGAGGTAGGCTTGTATTGCTATAAACTTCCTTCGTAGAACTGCTTTTGCTGCATCCCATAGGTTTTGGATCATTGTGTTTTCATTGGCATTTGTCTCTAGGTATTTTTTCATTTCCTCTTTGATTTCTTCAGTGATCTCTTGTTTACTTAGTAACGTATTATTTAGCCTCCATGTGTTTGTGTTTTTTACGGTTTTTTCCCTGTAATTCATTTCTAATCTCACAGCTTTGTGGTCAGAAAAGATTCTTGATATGATTTCAGTTTTCTTAAATTTACTGAGGCTTGATTTGTGACCCAAGATGTAATCTATCCTGGAGAATGTTCCATGCACACTTGAGAAGAAAGTGTAATGTGCTGTTTTTGGATGGAATGTCCTATAAATATCAATTAAATCTATCTGGTCTATTGTGTCATTTAAAGCTTGTGTTTCCTTATTAATTTTCTGTCTGGATGATCTGTCCATTGGTGTAAGTGAGGTGTTAAACTCCCCCACTATTACTGTGTTACTGTCGACTTCCTCTTTTATAGCTTTTAGAAGTTGCCTTATGTATTGAGGTGCTCCTATGTTGGGTGCATATATATTTATAATTGTTATATTTTCTTCTTGGATTGATCCCTTGATCATTATGTAGTGTCCTGCTTTGTCTCTTGTAACATTCTTTGTTTTAAAGTCTATTTTATCTAATATGAGTATTGCTACTCCAGCTTTCTTTTGATTTCCATTTGCATGGAATATCTTTTTCCATCCCCTCACTTTCGGTCTGTATGTGTCCCTAGGTCTGAAGTGGGTCTCTTGTAGACAGCATATATATGGATCTTGTTTTTGTATCTATTCAGCGAGCCTGTGTCTTTTGGTTGGAGCATTTAATCCATTCACGTTTAAGGTGATTATCGATATGTATGTCCCTATTACCATTTTCTTAATTGTTTTGGGTATGTTTTTGTAGGTCCTTTTCTTCTCTTGTGTTCCCCACTTAGAGAAATTCCTTTAGCATTTGTTGTAGAGCTGGTTTGGTGGTGCTGAATTCTCTTAGCTTTTGCTTGTCTGTAAAGCTTTTGATTTCTCCGTCGAATCTGAATGAGATCCTTGCTGGGTAGAGTAATCTTGGTTGTAGGTTCTTCCCTTTCATCACTTTAAATATGTCCTGCCACTCTCTTCTGGCTTGTAGAGTTTCTGCTGAGAAATCAGCTATTAACCTTATGGGAGTTCCCTTGTATGTTTTTCGTTTTTTCCCTTGCTGCTTTCAATAATTTTTCTTTGTCTCTAATTTTTGCCAGTTTGATTACTGTGTGTCTTGGTGTGTTTCTCCTTGGGTTTATCCTGTATGGGACTCTCTGCACTTCCTGGATTTGGGTGGTTATTTCCTTTCCCATGTTAGGGAAGTTTTCGACTCTAATCTCTTCAAATATTTTCTCGGGTCCTTTCTCTCTCTCTCTCTTCTCCTTCTGGGACCCCTATAATGTGAATGTTGTTGCATTTAATGTTGTCCCAGAGGTCTCTTAGGCTGACTTCATTTCTTTTCATTCTTTTTTCTTTATTCTGTTCCATGGCAGTGAATTCCACCATTCTGTCTTCCAGGTCACTTATCTGTTCTTCTGCCTCAGTTATTCTGCTATTGATTCCTTCTAGTGTATTTTTCATTTCAGTTATTGTATTCTTTGTTAAACATTTCTTGCATCTTCTCGATCTTTGCCTCCATTCTTTTTCCGAGGTCCTGGATCATCTTCACTGTCATTATTCTGAATTCTTTTTCTAGAAGGTTGCCTATCTCCACTTTATTTAGTTGTTTTTCTGGGGTTTTATCTTGTTCCTTCATCTGGTACACAGCCCTCTGCCTTTTCATCTTGTCTATCTTTCTGTGAATGTGGTTTTTGTTCCACAGGCTGCAGGATTGTAGTTCTTCTTGCTTCTGCTGTCTGCCCTCTCAACAGTTGTCTTTTGAAAGATGCTCTGGGGGATGTGCTGCTGAGACAAGAGTGGGTGTGGAGAAGGAGAGAGGGTGTTTGTAGACCCCAGGGTGGGGGAGGGGGTAATGCAGCTTGGACCAGAGGGCAGTAGCCATGGAGGAAGGTGGACCTGTCCAGAGACGTTGAGGAGGCAGAGTTGACTGGTGTCGACAGTGGAAGCCAGGACCCCTCTGGTGCCTGAGCAGCTGGCCGGTCATCCACTGGGTCAGCAAAGCCTTAAGGAATACCAGGTGTGGGGATGTGGGGGAGGAGGTGGGGAGAGGGGGAGAGGTCAGTTTTGTGTACTCTGACTTTGAGGTGGTACTTCCAAATAGTAACCGTGAGCTCTGAGAATGGGTCTAGGCCAGCGTGATGGAGACTGGTTACTGTCTACAGATCCCCTTTATCCACTTAGTAACCTGTCAACTTAAAAAAACCACACAGTTTAAGAACTGTGAGTTGAGTTTATTCAGTGTCTTATTCAGCAGACTATAACCTGGGAGACAGCCTCTCAGATGGCTCTGAGAAACTGCTCTGAAGAGGTAAGAGAGGAGCCAGGGTGTATATGAATTTTTTTGCTGGAATAAACATGTCACATCAAAAGATGACTCCTAATCACAAAGAACAGACATCTCAAGTTAATAATTCTAGTGCTTTTCTTTCTTTTTTTTTGGTGGGGGGGATTTCAACCACTTTATTTTCTTTCAGGGCACACCTTATAGCATTGTATTATAGGAATCAAGCAGTATATAAACAAAAAATGTTTTTCTAGAACTTTTCTATGTATGGGAAGATTCAAGAATCTGGGGTGATATTTTTCTTTAGATATGCATCTTAACTATCTAGGGGCAGGTATCCAAAGCTCAGAATGGTTCCTGTTTTTCTCCATCCTCAGTGCCCCTCAGGCATGCAGTCAGTGGGTAGCTACAGTGGCCAAGGGCTTGACCCTTGTAGACCTGGAATGCTGGGCAACCTTTTCCTTTTCTTTACAAACCCAACCCTCCAAGTCTGGGGGACATGTGGATGCCAGGTAGAGCCTACAATTACAGCCTCCCTTGCAGCTAGGTGGCCTTGTGACCAGGCAGGCGCCAATAGGGTGTGAGCCGAGTGGCCTGGGCACCATCTGGACTAATCAGTGAAGACACGTCCCTCCCCCCAGTTCCGCTCCTCCCGCATCCCAAGTACAGTGGACAGAGAGAAAGCCAAGTGGGTGTCTTCACGGAAGGAAAGAGAGATGGAGACAGACATTCCAGGCAATTCTTTAGAGAAGGGTGGCCATGAGGGGAGTGGAAGTAGAAGGCAGGGTGAGTTTGAGGAGGGTTTTCCTCTAAGATGGTAATGGCTTGTTCATTTCTCAAAGATGATGGCAGAAAGAGGTTCAAAGGCAGAGACGAGGACGGGCAGGAGGGGAGGGGACCCAGGGCACGGTAGAAGGGTTCACCTACATGAGAGAGGGCTACAACTCAGTTTTATCAGGTTTGATTGTGGACATTTTAGAAAGTTGGTTCCCGTGGTTCCAGTTTTCTACCTGAGGTAAAAGGTGAGTCTGTCTGCTGAGGGGGAGGGGAAGGGTCAGGGACTTGAGAAAAATTAAGACTCAGAGGAATTGTCCTAGAGCACAGTAGAGTGAGCTGACAAAAGTTAATTGAAAACAAAAACAACCCAGCAGCAATCCGGCAGTGCGTAGACCAGGTGAGTGTACAGGTGTGTCATTGTTTTTCCCCCCAGCAGCACTGAGCCTGGGTACCAGTCCAACAAAGGGAGATGGTCAGTATTACCATGGGGTGTAAGGAAAGGACCAGGGGCGAGGTCAGTGCAAGTGTGTTACACGATGGCCCTGGGAATCAGAGAGAGGGAGGGATGGAGGAGAAGACAGCAGGGCATGATGGAGGAGGGCAAGCAGCAGTGCCCACAGGAACTGGAGGGACAAATGAAAGCAGGGCATGGACATGCTGGAAGCACCTGAGGAGGCCAAGGAGCCAGGAGGCCAGGGAGTGATGAGGTTGTCTCTGTGGTCCCTGAAGTCCCCTAGGGGAGGTGGGAAATGAGGATGCAGAGGAATGCCTCCTGACAGTGATCTGGAATCCAGAGTCCTGCATGAGTGCAGATGTCTGGGATGTGGAGGGGGAGGCACAAAAGTGGCAGGAGAGCCCGGGTCTCAGAGTGAAGTGGGGATTTGTGTGTGTGGTAAAATAGACTCTGTTGTGCTGGTCTTAGCCTATCAACAACCGTGTTGTGGTTGGAAAAGTCCTGTGGTTCTTACTGTGATTGCAAGATGCACTTCAGCAATAACCATCCAGAAACTTGGAAAGAATTAGAAGTTTACTACTTACAAGACCTGTGTATGTAAGTTTACTACTTACAGACACAGCACATCTGGGGGCACACAGTGAGGTCATGTGTGTGGGGGGGGTGTACCTGAGGTTGTGCTTTTATTGGGGTAGAGGGTGGGGGCCTAGGATTCTGAGGGCTCACTCTTTATTGGTGAACTTAAAACATAAGAGTGGGAATTTAAAGTGCAGGAAGAGAAAAAATAAACAAAACCAAAAACAAGTAGCCCAAATTGTCAGTTATTAAAATCAACCAAGATCTCTAAAACAAAGGAGCCTCAGTTTGGGGGGTGATCTGGCTCTTTATCTAGTCACATGGCTGGCAATGTGTTGAAGGGGATGCCTCGGCAATGAAAGCTTAATTCAGGCACTAGCACCACAAAAAAGAAAAAAAAAAAAACCTGTCAGGGCTTACACTACATATACATAAAATAAAAGTTACCATTCTGACCATTCTTAGGTGGCATTAAGTACATTCACACTGCGGTGCAACCAATCACCACCGTCCATCTCCAGAAATTTTTCATCCTCCCAAACTGAAATTCTGTCCCCATGAAACACTAACTCCCCCCCTGTTCTTCCATCTTCTAGCCTCTGGCAACCTCTATTCTGCTTCCTGTCTCTATGAATTTGACTACTCCAGGGACCTCATATAAGTTCATTTCCCTGATGAGTTGCATTTCCCTGAAGACTAATGATGTTGAGCATCTTTTCATGTACTTATCAGTCATTTGCATACCTTACATGGAGAAATGTCTGTATCCTTTACCCATTTTAAATTATGTTTGTGTTTTTATTATTGTGTTATGAGTTTTATATATTTTTTGAATACAAGCCCCTTATCAGCTATATGATTTGCAAATATTTTCTCTCATGCTGAGGGCTGTTTTTTCACTTTCTTCATAGTGTCCTTTGAAGCACAAAAGTTTTTAATTCTTCTTTTATTGATATAGTTGATTTACAATGTTGTGTTAATTTCTTCTGTATAGCAAAGTTACTCAGTTATACATATTTACAGATTCTTTTTAAAATTCTTTTCCATTATGGTTTATCCCAGGACATTGAATATAGTTCCCTGTGCTATGCAGTGGGACCTTGTTGTCCATCCATTCCATATGTAACAGTTTGCATCTACTAACCCCAAACTCCCAGTCCAACCCTCCCCAAACCCCTCCCCATTGGCAACCACAAGTCTGTTCTCTATGTCTGTGAGTTTCTTTCTGCTTTGTAGATAGGTTCATTTGTGCCGTATTTTAGAGTCCACATATAAGTGATATCGTATGGTATTTGTCTTTTTCTTTCTGACTTACTTCACTTAGTATGATAATCTCTAGTTGCATCCATGTTGCTGCAGATGGCATTATTTCATTCTTTTTTATGACTGAGTAGTATTCCATTGTATGTATGTACCACATCTTTATCCATTCATCTGTCAATGGACATTTAAGTTGTTTCCATGTCTTGGCTATTGTGAATAGTGCTGCTATGAACATAGGGGTGCATGTGTCTTTTTGAATTATAGTTTTGTCTGGATATATACCCAGGAGTGGGATTGCTGGATCATATATGGTAATACTATTTTTAGTTTTCTGAGGAGCCTCCATATTGTTTTCCATAGTGGCTGCACCAACTTACATTCCCACCCACAGTGTAGGAGGGTTCCCTTTGCTCCACACCCCCTCCAGCATTTTTTATTTGTAGACTTTTTTTTAAATTAATTAATTTATTTTTGCTGTGTTGTGTCTTCGTTTCTGTGCGAGGGCTTTCTCTAGTTGTGGCAAGCAGGGGCCACTCTTCATCGCGGTGCGCAGGCCTCTCACTATCGCGGCCTCTCTTGTTGCGGAGCACAGGCTCCAGACGCGCAGGCTCAGTAGTTGTGGCTCACGGGCCTAGTTGCTCCGTGGCATGTGGGATCCTCCCAGACCAGGGTTCGAACCCGTGTCCCCTGCATGAGCAGGCAGATTCTCAACCACTGCGCCACCAGGAAAGCCCCTGTAGACTTTTTAATGATGGACATTCTGACTAGTGTGAGGTGATACCTCATTATAGTTTTGATTTGCATTTCTTGAATAATTAGTGATATTGAGAACTTTTCATGTGCCTATTGGCCATCTTTCTGTCTTCTTTGGAGAAATGTCTATTTAGGTCTTCTGCCCATTTTTCTTTTTTTCTTTTTTTTTTTTTTTTTTGCAGTATGTGGGCCTCTCATTGTTGTGGAGCACAGGCTCCGGACACGCAGGCTCAGCAGCCATGGCTCACGGGCCCAGCCGCTCCGCGGCACGTGTGATCTTCCCGGACTGGGACACAAACCCGCGTCCCCTGCATCGGCAGGCGGACTCTCAACCACTGTGCCACCAGGGAAGCCCTTCTGCCCATTTTTTGATTGGGTTGTTGGTTTTGTTGTTGTTGTTGAGCCGTATGAGCTGTTTGTATATTTTGGAAATTAAGCTCTTGTTGGTTGCCTCATTTGCAAATGTTTTCTCCCATTCTGTAGGTTGTCTTTTCATTTTGTTTATGGTTTCCTTTGCTGTGCAAACACTTATAAGTTTGATTAGGTCCCATTTGTTTATTTTTGCTTTTATTTCTCTCGCCTTGGGAGACTGACCTAAGAAAACATTGGTATGATTTATGCTGGAGAATATTTTGCCTGTGCTCTCTTCTAGGAGTTTTATGGTATCATGACTTATATTTAAGTCTTTAAGCCATTTTGAGTTTATTTTTGTGCATGGTGTGAAGGTGTGTTCTAACTTCATTGATTTACATGCAGCTGTCCAACTTTCCCAGCAGCATTTGCTGAAGAGACTGTCCTTTCCCATTTTATATTCTTGCCTCCTTTGTCAAAGATTAATTGACCGTAGGTGTGTGGGTTTATTTTGGGGCTCTCTATTCTGTTCCATTGATATGTATGTCTGTTTTTGTGCTAATACCACACTGTTTTCATTACTGTAGCTTTGTAGTATTGTCTGAAGTCTGGGAGGGTTATGCTTCCTGCTTTGTTCTTTTTCCTCAGAATTGCTTTGGCAATTCTGGGTCTCTTATGGTTCCGTATAAATTTTAGGATTATTCTAGTTCTGTGAAAAATGTCATGGGTAATTTGATAGGGATTGTGTTAAATCTGTATATTGCTTTGGGTAGTATGGCCATTTTAACAATCTTAATTCTTCCAATCCATGGGATATCTTTCCATTTCTTTGAATCATCTATAATTTCTTTTATTAATGTTTCACAGTTCTCAGCATATAAGTCTTTAACCTCCTTGGTCAGGTTTAGCCCTAAGTATTTTATTTTGAGGGGTGTGATTTTAAAAGTTTTTTTTTTTTTTTACATTCCCTTTCTGATATTTCATTGTTAAAGAAATGCAACTGGGCTTCCCTGGTGGCGCAGTGATTGGGAGTCCGCCTGCCGATGCAGGGGACATGGGTTCGTGCCCCGGTCCGGGAAGATCCCACATGCCACGGAGCGGCTGGGCCCGTGGGCCATGGCCGCTGGGCCTGCGCGTCCGGAGCCTGTGCTCTGCAATGGGAGAGGCCACAACAGTGAGAGGCCCTTGTACCGCAAAAAAAAAAAAAAAAGAAGAAGTGCAACCAATTTCTGTATGTTAATCTTGTGTCCTGCTACCTTGCTGAATTCATTTGTCAGTTCTAGTAGTTTTTGTGTGGAGTCTTTAGGGTTTTCTATGAATAGTATCATGCCATCTGCATATAAGGACAGCTTTACCTCTTCCCTTCCAATTTGAATACCTTTTATTTCTTTTTCTTGTCTGATTGCTATGTCTCAAACTTCTAATACTATGTCGAAGAGAAGTGGTGAGAATGGGCATCCTTGTTCCAGATTTTAGCAGGAAGGCTTTCAGATTTTCACCATCGAGTATTATATTGCTTGTGGGTTTGTCATAAAAAGCTTTTATTATGTTGAGATACGGTCCCTCTTTACCCACTTTGGTAAAAGTTTTTATCATGAATGGATGTTGAATTTTGTCAGATGCTTCTTCTGCATCTATTGAGATGATCATGTGGTTTTTGTCTTTTGTTGATGTGGTGTATTACATTGATTTTTGCGTATGTTGAGCCATCCTTGTGAACTTGGGATGAATCCTACTTGTTCAAGGTGTATGATCTTTTTTATGTGTTGTTGTATTCGGTTTGCTAATATTTTGCTGAGATTTTTTGCATCTATACTCATCAAAGATATTGGCCTATAATTTTCTTTTTTGGTGGTGTCTTTGTCTGGTTTTGGTATCAGGGTGATGGTGGCTTCATAGAATGCTTTTGGGAGTGTTCCCTCCTCTTCAATCTTTTGGAAGAGTTTGAGAAGGATTAGTAAAGGTTCCTCTTTAAATGTTTGGTAGAATTCGCCTATGAAGCCATCTGGTCCTGGACTTTTGTTTGTAGGGAGTATTTTTGGTTACATATTCTATTTCATTTCTAGTGATTTGTCTGTTCAAATTATCTCTTGATTCAATTTTGGTGGGCTATATGTTTCCAGAAAGTTGTCCATTTCTTCTAGGTTGTCCAATTTGTTGGCCAATAATTGTTCATAATATTGTCTTTCCCCCCCCCCAATATCGATTGATGTTTCTCCTCTTTCATTTCTTATTTTGTTTATTTAGGTTCTCTCTCTTTTCTTCTTGGTGAGCCTAGCCACAGGTTTGTCAATTTTGTGTATCCTTTCAAAGAACCAGCTCTTGGTTTTATTGCTTTTTTTTTTTCTATTTTTTAATCTCTATTTTGTTTCCTCTCTGATATTTATTATTTCCTTCCTTCTTCTGACTTTAAGTTTTGTTAAAAGTTTTTAATTTTGATGAGGCCTACTTTATCTTTTTCTTTGGTCACTTATGCTTTTGGTGTCATATATAAGAAACCATTGCTTCATTCAGGGTTATAAAGATCTACTCCTATGCTTTATGCTAAGAGTTTTATAATTTTAGCTCTTACATTTAGGTCTTTGATCCATTTTTTAGTTAATTTTTTAGGTGGTGTGAGGTGAGGGTCCAACTTCATTCCTTTGCATGTGTTCCAATACTATTTATTGAAAAGACTCTTCTTTCCCCAATTGAATTGTCTTTGTACCCTTGTCTAAAATCAGTTGCCCATAAATGTATGTGTTTATTTTTGGACTCATCAATTCTATTCCATTGATCTATCCTTATAGCAGCCACACTCAGTCTTAATTACCATAGCTTTCTAGTAAGTTTTTAAAATAATTTTTTACTGAAGTATAGTTTATTTTAAATGTTTCAGGTGTACGGCAAAGTGATTCAGTTATAGATACATATATCTATTCTTTTTCAAATTCTTTTCCATTATAGGTTATTACAAGATATTGAATATAGTTCCCTGTGCTATACAGTAGGTCCTTGTTGTTTATCTGTTTTTTTTGTCATAAATAGAAGATATTTATGTAAGTCTCATGATAACTACAAAGGAAAAACCTGTAGGAGTTACACAAAAGATTACAATAAACAAAGCATACTGCTACAAAAAGTCATCAAATCACAAAATAAATCAGTAAGATAAGAAGCAAGGAAAAAACAAAAAGAAGCAAGGAACAAAGGTTTAATAACACAATCAGAAAACAATTAATCAAATGGCAGTAATAAGTCCTCACCTATCAATAATTACTTTTTTTTGCATCGTTATTGGAGTATAATTGCTTTACAATGGTGTGTTAGTTTCTGTTTTATAACAAAGTGAATCAGTTATACATATACATATGTTCCCATATCTCTTCCCTCTTGCGTCTCCCTCCCTCCCACCCTCCCTATCCCACCCCTCTACGTGGTCACAAAGCAATGAGCTGATCTCCCTGTGCTGTGTGGCTGCTTCCCACTAGCTATCTATTTTACGTTTGGTAGTGTATATATGTCCATGACACTCTCTCGCTTTGTCACAGCTTACCCTTCCCCCTCCCCATATCCTCAAGTCCATTCTCTAGTAGGTCTGTGTCTTTATTCCTGTCTTACCCCTAGGTTCTTCATGACATTTTTTTTTCTTAAATTCCATATATGTGTGTTAGCATACGGTATTTGTCTTTCTCTTTCTGACTTACTTCACTCTGTATGACAGACTCTAGGTCCATCCACCTCATTACAAATAGTTCAATTTCGTTTCTTTTTATGGCTGAGTAATATTCCATTGTATATATGTGCCACATCTTCTTTATCCATTCATCTGATGATGGACACTTAGGTTGTTTCCATCTCCGGGCTATTGTAAATAGAGCTGCAGTGAAAATTTTGGTACATGACTCTTTTTGAATTATGGTTTTCTCAGGGTACATGCCCAGTAGTGGGATTGCTGGGTCATATGGTAGTTCTATTTGTAGTTTTTTAAGGAACCTCCATACTGTTCTCCATAGTGGCTGTACCAATTCACATTCCCACCAACAGTGCAAGAGTGTTCCCTTTTCTCCACACCCTCTCCAGCATTTATGGTTTCTAGATTTTTTGATGATGGCCATTCTGAGTGGTGTGAGATGATATCTCATTGTAGTGGGTTTTTTTGTTTTTTTTGTTTTTTTGTGGTATGCGGGCCTCTCACTGTTGTGGCCTCTCCCGTTGCGGAGCACAGGCCCTGGACACGCAGGCTCAGCGGCCACAGCTCACAGGCGTAGCAGCTCCGTGGCATCAGGCTCAGCAACCATGGCTCATGGGCCTAGCCGCTCCGCGGCATGTGGGATCTTCCCGGACCGGGGCACGAACCCGTGTCCCCTGCTTCGGCAGGCAGACTCTCAACCACTGCGCCACCAGCGAAGCCCCGTCGTAGTTTTGATTTGCATTTCTCTAATGATTAATGATGTTGAGCTTTCTTTCATGTGTTTGTTGGCAGTCTGTATATCTTCTTTGGAGAAATGTCTGTTTAGGTCTTCTGCCCATTTTTGGATTGGGTTGTTTGTTTTTTTTGTTATTGAGCTGCATGAGCTGCTTATAAATTTTGGAGATTAATCCTTTGTCAGTTGCTTCATTTGCAAATATTTTCTCCCATTCTGAGGGTTGTCTTTTGGTCTTGTTTATGGTTTCCTTTGCTGTGCAAAAGCTTTGAAGTTTCATTAGGTCCCATTTGTTTATCTTTGTTTTTATTTCCATTTCTCTAGGAGGTGGATCAGAAAGGATCTTGCTGTGATTTATGTCATAGAGTGTTCTGCCTATGTTTTCCTCTAAGACTTTGATAGTTTCTGGCCTTACATTTAGGTCTTTAATCCATTTTGAGCTTATTTTTGTGTATGGTGTCAGGGAGTGATCTAATTTCATACTTTTACATATACCTGTCCAGTTTTCCCAGCACCACTTATTGAAGAGGTTGTCCTTTCTCCACTGTACATTCCTGCCTCCTTGATCAAAGATAAGATGACCATATGTGAGTGGGTTTATCTCTGGGCTTTCTATCCTGTTCCATTGATCTATATTTCTGTTTTTGTGGCAGTACCATACTGTATTGATGACTGTAGCTTTGTAGTATAGTCTGAAGTCAGGGAGCCTGATTCCTCCAGCTCCATTTTTCGTTCTCAAGATTGCTTTGGCTATACAAATTGTGAAATTTGTATACAAATTTCATACAAATTGTGAATTTTTTTGTTCTAGTTCTGTGAAAAATGCCAGTGGTAGTTTGATAGGGATTGCACTGAATCTGTAGATTGCTTTGGGTAGTAGAGTCATTTTCACAATGTTGATTCTTCCAATCCAAGAACATGGTATATCTCTCCATCTATTTGTATCATCTTTAATTTCTTTCAGTGTCTTATAATTTTCTGCATACAGGTCTTTTGTCTCCTTAGGTAGGTTTATTCCTAGGTATTTTATTCTTTTTGTTGCAGTGGTAAATGGAAGTGTTTTCTTGATTTCACTTTCAGATTTTCATCATTAGTGTATAGGAATGCCAGAGATTTCTGTGCATTAATTTTGTATCCTGCTACTTTACCAAATTCATTGATTAGCTCTAGTAGTTTTCTGGTAGCATCTTAAGGATTCTCTATGTATAATATCATGTCACCTGCAAACAGTGACAGCTTTACTTCTTCTTTTCCGATTTGGATTCCTTTTATTTCCTTTTCTTCTCTGATTGCTGTGGCTAAAACTTCCAAAACTGTGTTGCATAAGAGTGGTGAGAGTGGGCAGCCTTGTCTTGTTCCTGATCTTACTGGAAATGCTTTCAGTTTTTCACCATTGTTGTTTATCTGTTTTATATATAGTAATCTGTATCTGTTAGTCCCAAATTCCAAACTTATCCCTCCCCCCTTTGGTAACCATAAGTTTGTTTTCTATGTCTGTGAGTCTATTTCTTGGTGTAAATAAGTTCATTTGCATCATTTTTTTTACATTCTACATACACGTGATAACATAATGATATTTGTCTTTGTCTGACTTCATTTAATATGATCATCTCTAGGTCCATCCATGTTGCTGTAAATGGCATTACTTCATTCTTTTTTTATGGCTGAGTAATATTTCCTTGTATATATACCACATTCACCTGTCAATAGACATTTAGCTTGCTTCCATGTCTTGGCTATCATAAATAGTGCTGCTGTGAACTGTAGTAAGTTTTGAAATTGAGAAGTTTTGAAATTGGGAAACTTTGCTGTTTTTTCAAGATTGTCTTGGCTTTTCTTGGTCCCTCAGATTTCCCTAAGAAATTGAGGATCAGCTTTTCCATTTCTGCAGAAACACACCTGGGATTTTGACAGGTATTGTGTTGAATCTGTAGATCAATTTGAGGAGAATTGCCATCTTAACAATATTAAGTCTTCCATTCCATGAACATGGGATGCCTTTCAATTTATTTGTCTTTAATTTCTTTTAATGATGTTTTGTAGTTTTCAGTGTATAAATCTTGCCCTTCTTTTAAAATTTTATTCCTAAATATTTTATTCTCTTTGGTGTTACTGTAAATGGAAATTGTTTTCTGAATTTCATTATCAGGTTGCAATGAGTATTATACTAAGGTAAGTCAGGGTGCTTGTTATAATGTCCATGTACCTCTAAAAAACAAAAGGTATATAATAACCAAGATAATGGGGAGGGAATGAAACAAATCTAGAAGAAGGCAAGAAAGGAAAAGAAAGGGAATCTAGAAGAGGCAAGGCAGATAATAAGCACTTAATAAGACAATAGTTTTAAACCCCAATGTGTTAGTAATTTCATGTAATGAAAATGACCTAAATGTTCAAAGGCAAAGTTTGTTTAATCCAAGAGCCTTTCCACTGTGGTGGGTAATTGACGGTTGTTCATTTGCGGCACCACCACTGGTCACTCAGGTCCTGAGAAGGTTCTAGGAGTCCCAGTTCCCAGGAGACTTGCAGAAGTTCCGTGGCAGTTGGTGCCTGTCAAGGGAAGGGAGCCATTTCCTTTACTGATCTGGGAAAGAGCTGCCCATTGTTTGGCTCTGCTCGCTACCTGAGAAGCCATTTGCTGTCAGCTGTGAGTGGCCATGAATTGTGTGAGGGGTGCTTGGAGGCAAAGCTGAGGAGGCTCCAGAGGACAGAGGTAGGACCCAGGCCCTGGTGGACAGAGTGGACCCATTACCCAGCCTGGAAGGTGCTCTGTTCCCTGCTTGGGGCCGGTCAGGATTTGGGGCACCCCTTTAAATATTATGCCCACAGGGAATGCCTCATTTGTCCTGGCCCTTTGGAGCTTCAAGGGTGTCCCCCCAACTCTCCAGTTAACCCTGCCCCTATGGGTGAGCCACAAGGGATTCTCCCGGAGGAATGTGAGCAGCTTCTGTGGGGTCCATGGGCACATGATGGGGACTGGGGGGTGGGAGAGGTTGAAGGGCTGGGCAAAAGTTGGGGTACACTATGGCTGGGGTTAGGACAGGGAGAGTGTGATGAACCCCACACCTGCACATTGGGTCCACCCCCTCCTGTCTGAGTTTAGCCCATATCCTGGGGGTGTGATGTCACCTTCCTGGGATCTTTCAACCTGACCCTTTTGTTGCCTCATTTCACCTTTCCCCACCCCGTCACCTTCAGACTATCTTGCTATGATCCTTTCCTTTTCTCCTTTTCCCCAGAGCCCATCTCAACCTTTCCCAGCCTATTAACTTCCTGGTCACAGTTAACACAAGCATACACCACTGCCGTGTGGCCCTGCTCCATGGTGATACCCACAGCGGGGCAGAGGGCAGCCGTCCAGCCAGAGCAGACAGACACAGCCCCCTGGTCCTCCCTCACCTGCAGCCCACCCACAGCTGAAAACAATATATGCACACTGACCCTTTCCTTTCTCGATTGGTTAGAACAGGGATTTCAGATGGTTCCAGGGACAGGCAGGAAATGGAGATTCCCCAGGAGACTGTGCTGTGTCTGTGTCTCTGTTCATTTAACAGGTGTTAAGTGAACTTCAAGATGACGAGTACACCAGACGTCAGGTTAGAGTATTTGGAGAGTGTCGCTTCCATCATCCTAAAGTTCAAGCCGGACAAGTGGAGTAAAATGGTCGGAGCAGAAGAGAACATGGGTTTGTTCACCGAATTCTTTGAGAAACCGGACGTCCTAGTTCTGGTGCTGACCCTCAACCCCGCCGGCATGATCGTACCGTGCCTGGGCTTCCCGGCCTCCCTCAAGTCCAAAGGGATGTACTTCATCAAGAAGAAACCTGATAACATCAGCAAGGACAACTACAAGGATCGTCTGGTCTATGGGGACATAAGCCCCACTCCCGTGGACCAGCTGATTGCCATCGTGGAGGAGGTGGGTGCATCTGGGCCTTGCTGGGGCAGGGCAGAGGGCCTAGGAGAAGCAACACCTGTTTCTCATACTTTGAGTGAGTGGCCTTGAGCGCTGCTACTCAGGGAGCAGGTCCAGGGGCCAGCAGCATCTGCATCACCTAGAAGGCGGTCCGGTATTTGAGAGCTCAGGCCCGGCTGCCCTGACCGCTGAGACAGATCAGCTTTCTAACATGGCCTCCAGCTGATGCTGTGCATGGGAAGGCTGAGTGGCCCTGGCCACCACCTGTCCTCTCTCGAAATCATTAGAACCTCCCTACTGCACTTGGGACATCCCTGCTTGTAGCCTCAGAAGGCATGGGCCATTTGAGATCCAGTAGATGGGTCTCCTAGTTCTGAGACTTCAAGCAAAGAAAGGGGACAAGCAGGTGCTGCTCTACGTATCTCTCCACTGTTGGCAGGCATGGCAGGTGCAGCTCCCTCTGGAGAGTCAGACCAGCCAGAGTTCCAGTGACTTAGCCTTCCTAGTCATCGTTCTCTTCATCTGTGAGATGGGGCCGTGCGTCCCTGCCTTGCGCAGACTCAGGCCACAGGGGGCGCTCAGCCAGGACCCAGGCCAGCCTCCTCTCACATCCACCGAGGCAGCTGGCATGGCCCAAAGCTGGAGCACACGGGTGTTTGTCATTCTCTGCTCGGGCTGCCCTAACAAAGCACCACAATCTGGAGGCTGCAAGTCCCAGATCAAGGTGTGAGCTGGGCTGGTTCCTTCTGAGGCCTCTCTCCTTGGCGTGTGGATGGCCAACTTCACACGGCCTTGAGTCTTCATGTGGCCTTCCCTCTGTGCGTGTCTGTGTCCTCATCACGGTCAAATTGGGTTAGGGCCCCCCTTAATCACCTCTCGAAAGGCCCTCTCTCCAAATACAGTCACATCTGGAGGTGCTGGGGCTCCCACGTGTGAACTGGGGGCGGGGGCACAATTCAGCCTATAGCAGCACTCTGAGGCAGCGCGAAATGTTTGCTTTCAGCCAGGAGTGTGTGCTCTTGGGGTTTCCCTTCATGGAGATGGCACAGGGGCTGGGCTGTCATCACTGGCCTCAGCACCTCGACTGGCCCCACCTCCTTCTGCAATGGGAGAAGGGCTCGGTTCCCCCCAGGACCCGGGCACTGAGGACCCTGCTTCTCCTTTCAGGTCCTCTATTCCCTGTTAAACCAAAGCGAAAACATGAGCGGATGGCCCCGCGTGGTCTCAGAGGACATCATGAAGCAAGTCCACAAGCTGAAGAACGAGATGTGTGTGATGGGCGGCAAGATCAAGGGGAAGACGCTGCTGCCCACCCCGGAGCACCTGGGCAGCCTGGATGGCACCCTTGAGTCCATGGAGAGGTAGGGACCCAGCCGAGGAGCTGGCTGGAAGGAGGGGCATCTGGTCCCCGACCACCAAGGATAAACCGTCTCACCGAAAACTTGTTTCGGAGCTGATGAAACCAAGGAGGGCAGGATGGTGCCTTTAGGTGCTGAGTCTGAGATCGAAGGCACAAGGTCAGAACAGGACAAGACACTGGAGCCCCCGAGACTCCAGCTCTGGCAACTGCTGGACACCTGTGCTCCAGCCCCTCCTCCATCAGACACAAGAAATAGGCCAAGCACGTCACATTGTCACATGTCACACAGGAAAGGGGATACCCAGCTTTAGGACATGGGTACTGAGGGACAGTGAGGGGCACGGAAGGGATTTTCAGCAGGTGGAGGCTGGGCTTCTAAATCGAGGCTGTGGCATCCCATCAGCCCACAGAAGCATGAGGACTCCGAGGTGTCGCCTTGCACCTGCCTGAGCGCCATTTGCAACCGCCTAGTGTGTGCGACGCTTGAAGCAAGTCACAGTGACAGTGTGTTCCCTTACTCCCATCAGAGGGCGACCGCTCCTGCAGGGCTTATCACCTGGCAGGTCCTCTGGGCCCCCAGCACGTGCCCCAGGGTGACCCCCATCAGAATTGCTGGAGGAGCCGTCATGAACGTGGGTTTTGTTCCAGAGCTGGCCCTCCTCATCCTCTTTCTTGGGGGCACTGGCATCCCTGGCAACACCCAGTGTTGGCGCAGGGTCTCTCCTGGCTGACAGCCTCTCCTCCCGACTCTGCCCGGCAGGATCCCCTCCTCCCTGGACAACTCGCTGCTGCACGCCATCGAGACCATCATCATCGACTGGTCCCACCAGATCCGGGATGTGCTAAGCAAAGACTCAGCCCAGGCCCTGCTGGACGGGCTGCACCCCCTGCCCCGAGTCGAGTTTGAGTTCTGGGACGCCCGGCTGATGAATCTCAAGTGCATCCATGAGCAGGTGACGCCTGTTCTGCCCCTGGTGACAGGGCGCCCACTGGAGTCCTGAGCACCCAGCCTCCCCAAGGGGACCCCTGCGGGGACCCCTGCGGGGACCCGGGTAACCCGTGTAGATCCCTCAGCACCGGCGATGGGGTCAGGCAGCCCCGTCTAGAATCTGTTGAAAGGCTAACTTTCTTCTTTCCTTCTCAGCTCAACAGGCCCAAAGTGAACAAAATCTTCGAGATCCTGGAAAAAGCCAAAAGCTGCTACTGGCCAGCCCTGCAAAATGTGTATACGAATGTCACTGAGGGTAAGCCGGTGGCCCTATGAGAACACCTCCCCGCTCCAAGAGGAAGGTATCAGCCCCTCCTGGGAGGGGCTGGGCAGGCCCCTTGCTGACCCTGGGGTGGAGGCGCCTTCCGCCTCCCCCATCAGCAGCTTCCTTGGGCCCCGCCTTTTGAGGAAGACCCATTAGTGAGGCAGTGGGTGTCCATAAACACACAGAGCTGCCTGTCACCATTTCTGACCATCGGGAGTGGGGTCCGGCTTCCGCTCCCCTGTGGATGAGCCCCTGTTCCTGTTTGGGGCAGGCCTGAAGGAAGCCAACGATATAGTTCTGTATCTGAAGCCTCTGCGGATCTTGTTGGAGGAGATGGAACAGGCTGACTTCACGATGGTATGTTAGCAAGAGAAAGGTCACTGGGCAGGGGCTGGGCTTGTGTCTTGAGGGAGCAGGGGCCGCGGGCTTCCTGGCTGTGGTCGGGCACGAGGACCTGGCGAGTGCCTCTTCCTTCCCCTTGGGGGTCCCCTCCTGGAGCCGTGGGGAGGGGCGTGCTGAGGTGCTGAGACAAAGCACCCGCCCGGCCCGTCTCTCCCCAGCTCCCGACCTTCATCGCCAAGGTGCTGTATACCATCTGCTCCATCTGGGCCACGTCCGAGCACTACAACACGCCCTCCAGGGTCCTCGTCATCCTGCAGGAGTTCTGCAACCAGCTCATCGAGATGGTAGCCCCCTGGCCCTGGCCACCTTCCCTGTCTCCTGATTGGTGCCCCCCCATCCCGCCCCGTGTTCCCCAGCAGTTTAAAAACAGGCAGAGATGCTGGTGCAGGGATTTATAGGCTCCGGGCTAAGGCTGGGCCCTCTGGGTGGCCACCCAGGGTTCTCCCAAGACCTGGACAGTGCCAGCCCAACCTGTCCCATGCCGGGAGTGGGGAGGAAAGAAAGTGGGGGCGGCCCACTGAGTCCTGGCACCCCAAGACTCGGCCGGGGGCTTTGTAGGGTTTATCTGCTCCGACACCAAGCCTCCTCCCGTCTCCCTCAACACCGATTCCCTTTCCTTCTTCCATTTCACAAGCACAGGTTGCACAGCCTCCAAGGTGTGAGTTGCAGCCTTGCCCCTCTGGGCTGCCTGCGTGTGTTAGAATCATGCTCGCAGCCCTGTCTGTAGGCCCAGAGGGACCTAGTGGCCCAGGATCCCTCAGCCGTAGCAGGACTGCGTTTCTGGGCCCCTAGAGGGCCCCTAGTCATCTACCATCAAAATCTGGTTGTGCTGTGGCCTTAGCCCGGGGTGAGGGTCCCGGTGAGAGAAACAGCTCGGGCACCTGCAAATGCCCCGCAGTCAGCGGACGGGCTGGGACAGCGGATGTGTCAGAAAAAGTGGCCCAGGGGCCTGGGGTGGGTCATTCTAACCAGTGAAACAGATGTGGACAGTGCACCTGTATGTCACCCCTCCGGCTGGTCCAAACTTGGGGACACCTTCCTTTCTGCCCAGACTCGGACCTACCTGAGTCCCGACGAGGTGCTGAAAGGCCTGCAGGGTGAAACTGAGGAGGTGCTGAGCGGCATCTCTCTGTCTGTGAGCGTCCTAAAGGAGCTGTACCGAGCCTACGAATTCTGCTGCACAAACATGAAGCTTTTCTTTAAGGTACGGCCTGGTTGTAGACAGTGAACCAGCGGAAAGAGGTCAGGGTGATGTTGGCCCCGGCGTCGGATCCCATGGACGTGTCGGAGGCAAATGCAGCCTTTTCTCTCTCTCTCTCCCCCCTAGAAAGACAAGGAGCCGGTGCCTTGGGAATTCCCTTCTTCCCTTGCCTTTTCCAGAATAAATTCCTTTTTCCACCGCGTCCAGACCATCGAGGTAAAGGTGGAATTTGGCTCACCTCCCCCTGCACCACTCTGGCTGCCCTCACCTTAGGAGAGCTGTGTCTCCCGTCCTTATCTCGCTTGCAAGTAGGCTGCCATTAGGGAAATAAAAGTCACACCCATGGGCTTCCCTGGTGGCGCAGTGGTTGAGAGTCCGCCTGCCGATGCAGGGGACACGGGTTCGTGCCCCGGTCTGGGAAGATCCCACATGCCGCGGAGCGGCTAGGCCCGTGAGCCATGGCCGCTGAGCCTGTGCGTCCGGAGCCTGTGCTCCGCAAGGGGAGAGGCCACAACAGTGAGAGGCCCACGTAACAAAAAAAAAAAAAAAAAAAAAAAAAAAAAGTCACACCCAAACGTCTGCGTCATGGGGAAACCAAGTCCCTGGGCCACCTCTGCCAGGCCCGGAGCTGTTAGCCCAGAACAAAGCGACCCATTTTGCTTGCTTTTCCCCTTTCTCCTGCTTTCTGTCTATGAGCAGGTTCATGACAAGGTCAGTGACCCTGGTCAGGAAGCCTGCAGGCCAAGGGAGAGAGTTAGTGGGACTAAGTTAGCCCAAGTGAAGATCTAAGAAGGACCCTATTTGGATACATGGAATGACACATGGCAACTTAAAATTTTTTAAAAGTTTCAAAATGGTTTCCCCTGGGGAGAAGAGGTGAGGGGTGAAGGCATGGGTAGGGCAAAAAAGTTTTCCTTTTTGTTTTGTAATCTTTACGTTCTTTTTTTTTTTTTTTAACTTTGTGCACATTACATCCTTTAAAAAAAAAAAAGGCGGGGAACCATTCATTCACTGGACAGTGATTTTATGATGGATGCCATCAACAGTGGCTCCAGGAAGGCGTGTCTAGTTCTCATCTACACCCTCTGGGAGGCAAAGCAGGAAGGCCCCTTAAGACTCCCAAATTCCCATCATGGAGTGTTTCTCCATGCCTGAAGGCTCGAGCCCAAGAACTGGAAGGTCCCAGCCAAGTTTCTGGCCAAGTAGCCACTGGTTCCTACATTATAGATTGTGAATCAGGATGATGCTTCTAGGAAAAGGGGCTTTTGGGGGTGGGGGAAATGGCCGTGCCAGCCACCCCCTGCCTGAGGGCTGTGCCACCCATGCCGCCCTCCTTGGGTGTAAGGGCCCCAGAGCTCAGGGCATGAGGATGCTGTTACTTTGCGTTAGGTTTGCTTGGGTTATAGCTGGATACATCTTGGACATCTGGGGGGGAAGTGGCATCAACCTCGGCAGTGGCTTAGGGGAGGGACACGAGTACCCTACAAGCATCTTCCGTCTAAGCAGCAACAGGCACTGGGTCAGGCACCTGGGGGCTGCTTGTCATCCTCAAGAAGCCTTTGGGGTCTCAAGCGGGGAATAAGAGCTACACACAGAAGCATTAGATAACGTGATAGAACTGAATGGAGTTAAATGCCAAAAGGAAGAGCACAGATAGCAATTGGGGATTCTGGAAAAGAAGGCACCACCATGGGCTAAAATAGTTGGGACGGCTTCCAAGAGAAGGCGAGGTGAGATCCACACCTCGGAGGGAGTGAGGGAGTGGGATTTACACGCAAACATCCATCAGGCACCCTGTACGTGAGGCCATCAGGAACCACCGTGTGCCTTTCCAACTGCTTCATCCCACAGCTGAGGAAATGGGGCCCCGGTAAAGTGTGATTTATTTAGAGGCACATTTCGCCCAGTGTTGGGTCAGGACAAGAGCCCGGCCTTCACCTCTTCCTCCTCCACGATCACAGCTTGGAGCTGACTCATGGGACCCTTCCTTCCATCTCCTCTCTGCTACAGCAACAGCTTTAGAGAACATTAACACCAATCCACAGAGGGCCCCTCCAGACTGCCGTGTGGCCCCGGGGCTCCTCCCTGCCTGGGTCAGAGCTGGATGAGTGACTGAACCGTTGGCGTAGTTAGGAAGATGAACTGACGAGGGTGCTGGGGTTTCCTCCACCAGGATCTTTATAAAACAGCCATCGAGTTTCTGAAGCTGGAGAAAATTGAGCTCGGGGGCATGAGGGGCAACATCCTCGGAAGCCAGGTGACTCAGATCTTTGATGAGGTCTTTGAGCTGGTGAAGGTTTTTGCCGACTGCAAATACGACCCCTTGGACCCCGGAGATTCGGTAAGTCGGGGGCCTTGGCAGGATGGATGGCAAATGCCCCGAGAGTGGGAAGGCACACGGAGGGAGCACGTGTGGCAGAGAAAAAATGGCGCAAAAGATCTGCCCCGGGACTTCCCTGGTGGTCTAGTGGTTAGGACTCTGTGCTGCCAACACGGGGCGAGGGTTCGATCCCTAGTCGGGGGACTAAGATTCCACATGCCGCATGGCAAGGCCGAAAGATAAAACAAACACCAAAAAACTCTGCCTGTGGAGCAGCCTCCAAGACGGTGAGCTTGCTCGCCCCAGATGTAACCTGAATCCTGCTGAGGGGGTGGGGGGTGTCTATGGGTATTAGAGTGAGCCCACCCCCCTGCTTTGCATGCTGGTTACGGTTACAAGGTTGGTGTTTTAATTCGCTTTCAGAGTTTTGATGACGATTACGCTGATTTTGAGACCAAAATTCAAGATCTGGATAGGAGGCTGGCCACCATCTTTTGCCAGGGGTTTGACGACTGCAGTTCTATTGAGTCCTGTGCAAAGGTAGGATGGGCGGGGACTCTGCATCGACTGAGAGTTTGTCACAGCAGCACCGCGATGCCCAGAACGATTGTTAGAGATGGTCTAATCATGTAGCCTCATTCATAGGTGAAGAGCTTCAGGGCCTTAGAGCAAGTCAGCAATCATCACCTTGAGTAGCACTGCCATATCTTAGAGCAAGAGAGGAAAGTGAACACGAGGTGATTAGTTTACTGAGTCCTGTTGTGCTCCATTTATCCTTATATGATTCCGTTCCCCCGCTACTTATAAGGAACAGAAGTTAGAGGCAAAGTTGCTATAAAAATAAAACACATCCACATTTTGAGCCACTGAGCCACACTGACACTTTCTTCAACATTTGAGACCCAAGAAATAAACACAGTATCATTACGGGGGGCCGTCTCTAGGTGGTGGGGTGATGGCTAATATTTGTCTGTCTTCTGTGTACTTTTCTACAGTTTCCGAGTTGTGTGCACCAAGTGTGTAGTACTTTTACAGTTAGAAAAAAACAATGATGTTATAAAAACATTTTAAAACTAGATTGCAGAAAAGCACTAAAACCCCTAGAGAGTGTCAACTTGAAAGAGAAACGTAAATGTCCAATACAGACATAGGTTGTTGGTTTAGCCTCTCAGATAATCAGGAGAGTGCAAGTTAAAACAGCAAGGTGCCTATTGATATGGGTCAAGCTGGCTGGAATTGTGAGGAGCTAGACACTCGTCCCCACTGCTGGTTGGCGCACCCCTCCCCGAGGATCCCTCAACAGCAGGCACATTGCGGGGCATGGAGACGGGCCCCTGGACCTGCTCGGTCCAGCTCACAAGGCAGCCTACATTCAGTGCCAACACACCAGTGCCAGTTCACCAACTTGCAGGCAGAACACTCAACACCAAGCACATCCTGTCTCTGCAGACAGACCTCTTTGCCGAGGGCACGCTCACCCTGCTATTCCCAGGATGGTTTTGAAACAAAGTCTAGCATTTCAGAGACCCCCCCCACTTCTGTCCCAGGCAAACCAGGACCCTCACCAAGCAGTCAGGAGGGGCTAAATAAGCGTGGGTGAGAACAGAGTCTGTGTGGTAATCAGATGTTTCGCAGCATCAGCCTGTGTTACCCTTCCACTGCTGCCATAACAGATTACCGCAAGGGAAGCCAGCTAATTTAAATAGTAAACTCAGAAGAACATAACGAACAGAGTAAATTTGCAGACCCCTTACTCAAACTAGCAGTGCTCAGAAGTCAAGCAGACATGGTGATTCTAGGACTTTCCAGTGTTTTGCATACATCACCGTCTCATCAAATAATTCAGAACTCGGGCATTTACACCCATTCGTCAGGGTCACGAACAGATGGCTTGGGCTGCAGAGATCACTGGTGGGTTTCTCCTGGCTCACGTGGGACTCTTGAGATATAGTTCACATAGCCTACAATCCACCTGTTTAAGGTGTACAGTTAAATGGTTTTTAGTGCATTTAGAGTTGTACAGCCATCCACAATCAATTTTAGAACATTTTCATCACCCCCAGTCATTCCCCATTTCTCCCCGACCTCCCCAATCTTAGACCATCACTAATCTACTCTGTCTCTCTAGATTTGCCTATTCTCACATGGCACTTCTCTAAAACCTTGAATTAGTCACCAATTTTTAAAAATTGAGAGAGTGCACATAAAAACCCAGGTTTTCACTCTCTCTTGGAAAAACAGATCTGACCCCACGGGACACACAGTCCCTCATGGTAACAAGTGGCTTCAGGGAAGGAGCTGTTCCTCACGATAGACAGCACGTCAGTGCTTCAGTTTGCCCCACTCCTCACCACTCCTTATTGTCCTAGCCCAGCATTCGTCATGCCTTTATGTGACCTGCCTTGCCCCTATGATTGAGGGGGTGGGGATCTCTGCAGGATGTAGTGTGTGTAGCTACAGTTCATCTGGACAATAGATGTTGAGTATTTAAGTGGGCAATATATGTATATGCTTGGGCAGTTTTTTTATTTCTCTGTCTAGTTTTATGCATGTTTATCATCCATGACTCTCTACAGGTCAGAACTGTCTCTTCCCCTCACTTTGCAAGCCTCTGGGTTGCTGCCAGTAATGCAATGCCTGGAGGAGATGACCGATAATGAGCACATTACCTCATTTAATTCTCACAAAACCCAAGCTCTTTGCTAAATTCATTACCTACATTGTCTATCCCATTTTACCAGCTCAGACAGGTCAAGAAAGCTACTCAAGGTCACAGGGCTAGCCAGCAAGTAGGGAAACCAGTGCTCCAAACCAGCTCCAAGGTTCACGGCTGGCAGGATCCCTGTTCTAAACCACTCGTTTGGACGGGCTCCCGTGGCCGGGAAGGCAGTCGGGTTGGCCTAGGTAGCATAGGGCAGTGGCCGCTCTTCCAGAGGATGCTGGGGCTGGGGTTGAGTTGGGGACCCAGGAAGCCCGCCACCCCTGAGCACAAAGATCTCTCTCATGCCAATGCCAGGCTGTCCTTTGCCTTTTAGATTCTTTCAAAAAATGCAAATGCTTGGGGATTTGAAGCTCTGCAAATGTAACGATCAATTAAGTCTTGGATGGAGTTGGTGCTCCAGGCAAAATATCAGTGAATGCAAATTAATACAGTGCCCCCATGCTGTTCCCTTCTGTGGAGCACCCTCCCCTGGAGCTGCCTCAGGCGCCTCTTTGGAGAGGCCTCCCTCACTTCCTCCTCCAGGCAAGAGCCCTCCCCTCACTCCGTGCTCCCCTCGCTGCCATCGCAACACTGACCTGCTCGGTTTTTCTTCTTCGTGCTTGCCTGACCCCCCCACCCCTGCCGCCGCCCCGGCATCTGTGCTGTATTGATCTCTATGAGTTTGTCGTCTTCCGAACTAGAATATAAACTCCCTGAGGGCAGGCGCTTGGTTTGGGTTGACTCAGAACCGAGCCTAGCACACAGCAGGTGCTTTGGAGCTTTCCCCTTGGAGGGAACTGGCCCCAACCGAGGAAGTGGAGCTGTTACCACTACTCACTCCCAGGGAAGACCTTAGGCAGAACCGAGAGGCTCTTACCCCCAGGGCTACCCAAGTGCAGAGAGTCCCAAGTAGGGTTTGCAGCCAGTGCTTTAATGTGGAAACACCAGGTCCTCCCCTATGGTGGGGTCTCCGAGAATTAAGACGATGCTGGAGCTGACGGACCGGGGTGCCAGGCGGTTGGTTAGTCCCTCTTGCCTCCTGTGCGGATGGAACCAGGAGAAGCACCCCCAGACCTTCTTCTGGCTGGGTGCCACGTTGCATTCTCTTCCAGTGATGGGGAAGGAGGTGGATTGATGTATCCAAACCGAGACGCCTATTCCCCTCGCGATCGAGGGACCGTAGGTCCCCCCTCGGAGGGGAGGAGCTGGTCCAGGAGGAACTCCGGGTGGCACCTGAGGGACTGAAGTCCACCCCCAGGTGCTCAAACTGGCAAACGCCCCTGTTCTACCCCCGGGCGTTCTGGTGGGGAACTTCCCCGCTCCTGCCGTGGCCTAAATGGGCTTCTGCACTCCACAAGGTGAAGTCCGCTTCTAACGTGTAACTCTGTGTCTGTGCTAGATTAGAAAGGAAATAAGGCAGAAAACTTGTGAACCATTCCCGTCTCCGTCTGCTCATCTTCCTCTCTGCACCGAAGAACATTTCCTTTCCCCTTGACAACCCTGTGCTCTAATTAGGACAGGCCCTTGGGGTCCCCTCCCTGCCGTCCCCTTGATCCCCTGCATGTTCCCAAGCTGTCTGGATGCTCTTTCTCACTGTCAGTAATTCACACGCAGCCGGGAAAGTTCTAGAGCAATTTTCCACATGAACTCCTCCTGGCAGAAAATGAAATTAACCTCCTTCCTAGAAACCAGAGGCCAAAAAACATGTAAACGTGAAATAAAAGGAAGAGGAGTGGGAAGGAAAAAAAGTCAAGAGGGTCAGCAACCTATAAGAGGAACATGTTTTTCCCTCCTGTTACATGTCAGTTTTCAGAGAAAGGACGCTGGTGACCTAGTATGTCAGGAGCCTCTCCGCAGGTATCGGTGCTTAGCAACTCGGAGTTGCGGGGTCTTCCCGGGAGTCCGTGGCTGTTCCATCTGACTTTCGGGGACCTGAAAATCTTTCCTCCTTTCTCTGCAGCCATTATTCCACTGTTTCCCCAAAAGGCCATTTTTAGGGACAGTGGTCTTAGTTTTCGTACCAAAAACTAGGACAAATCTGAGACTTGGGTGCAGCCATTCCAGGCACCAAGGGCTGCAGCCCATATCCCAGAGAAAGTAGGGCCGTGTGGTCTGAGCCCTGATGAATCCTTCCCGTCTGTCTCCTCTGCCGCGGGCACCCCCAGGCTCAGGTACTCCTCCCCTGGTGACCTCAGGCTGGCACGGCCTCTCTCTCCAGGCTGCAGTAAGGGCCCCTCCCTCACCGCTCAGGCTCAGCCCCAGCCTGCGCAGCCCCTGAAGCCTCTCTGGGTACCCACCGCTGTGAGAGGATCTTTTAAGAAACTCTCCTCTATGGCCCAATTTGAGCCATCCTCCGATTCCAGCCAAGACTCTAACTGAAACACCCAGGTAACTCCACCTTATTCTCTTCTACTAAGCTTTTCTTTTCTTTTCTTTTCTTTTTTTTTTTAATAATTGCCAGTGTGTAGCATCCGCAGACCACAGGGTGATGAGCTCATTACTTGCAAGGTGCTAGGGCATGTTTATGGTTACCACCCTCAGATATGTGAAGTGATGTCCCCCACTGGAGTAACCAGCTCAGGGCTCTCGGGCTGACAGGCCATGGAAATGACACATTGAAGGGGACCCGGGCTGTCCTGGCTCCTGGGGGAATCAGGCAGCCCACGCTTGAACCCCTGGTGTCACAGCCTGGGAACGTGCCAAGCTCTCCCTGTAATTTACTCAAACCTCCAGGAGCTGAGCTCTCCCGGTCAGCGCTTCCCGCTCTCAACACCTATGCACGATGTATGGGCCCTGCCCCCACTGCCACCTCCACCTGGTCAGCCCAAGGCTAAACACGGGCCCCCAGGGGCTGGGACAGTCCCTCCTCTGGAGCCTTCAGGGTAGCGCAGCCCCGTCCACCTTGATTGTGGACTTGTTGCCTCCAGGCTGTGAGAGAATAAATTCAGTTGTTGAAGCTGCCCAGTTCGCGGTACTGTCATGGCAGCCCCGGACGCTCCTACAGACCCTTCCCCACACCCAGCACTTGGCGACTTTAGTGGTTTGGGGACCCCACGTGGTTGAGATTGGCCTCCCCCTCACCTAGTTTGTTCCTGTTTTCCCCAGAGCATTTTTCAGAGCGAAACAAACTTCCCCATGGCAGCTTTTCTTGCCTGGGTGGGTCCTTGAGAATCAGTGCTCTTCCTAAAAGGAATAATTCTCATGACTAAGATATTTCTCCGAAGTGAGAGTGTCACACTGACATATATACACAACCGAGTGTAAACTAGACGGCTAGCGGGAAGCAGCCGCATAGCACGGGGAGATCAGCTCGGTGCTCTGTGACCACCTAGAGGGGTGGGGTAGGGAGGGTGGGAGGGAGACGCAAGAGGGAGGGGATATGGGGATATATGTATGTGTATAGCTGATTCACTTTGTTATAGAGCAGAAACTAACGCACCGTTGTAAAGCAATTATACTCCAGGAAAGATGTTAAAAAAAAAATACAGAGGGCTTCCCAGGTGGCGCAGTGGTTGAGAGTCCGCCTGCCTATGCAGGGGACGCGGGTTCGTGACCCGGTCCGGGAAGATCCCACATGCCGCTGAGCCTGCGCGTCCAGAGCCTGTGCTCCGCAAGGGGAGAGGCCACAGCAGTGAGAGGCCCGCGTACCACTAAACAAAAACAAAAACAAACAAAAGAAAATTCAGAAAAAAAAAAAAAGACATTTCTCCATCCAGTTACTTACGCTCCATCCAGCATAAGCCCTGGTTATATAAGTGCAGTATTGTGGCTGCTTTTTCTTTTTTTTTTTTCAATTTTTGACATGGTATTTCTTAAATGTTTAAATCTTCTTTGCCCAAACCCTGATTTCTCCTGGGCCCAGAATAAAATTTTCCAGACCTTGGACCTAGTTTGTACTCTTGGTTTATCAGCTAAGTATGTAGGGGACCCAGCGTACATCAACGTGGAAATCATTGAGGCGCCCGGTTAGCCAGTTGCCACACAGAGAAAAGCTTCTTTGTCTGGAAGGCGTGTAGCTTCCTGCTCCTGAAACTGGGCTGCACATGTCGTCCCAGACACGCAGCTGGGGGTGACGCCGGGGATGGGGCAGGTGGCGGGCCCCGGCAAAGGAGCATCTCTCATTTCTCCCCAGCTCCTGCACATGTGTGGCAGCCTCTTGGAACGGCCTCTGATTCTCCCCGAGGTGGTGCCCAGGTACTCAGTCATGCTGGAGCTGTTTGACGCTGAGCTGGACAACACCAAGACCCTGTATGACACCCAGATCGTGGCCTCGGCAGACGGGAACATCCCCCCTATCCATAAAAACATGCCCCCGGTAGCCGGGCAGCTCAAGTGGAGCCTGGAGCTGCAGGAGAGGCTGGAGGCACCCATGAGGGACCTCAAGCACATCGAGCACCCGTGAGTGATGGCCCCGGGCGGGCAGCGCTCCTCCACAGCTGTGGAGTTGGCGGTGGGTTGTGGGGACGTCTGTCCCAGCTCTGAGGCAGGCCCATGCTTACCATTGGCCAAGGCTTTCCTTCCCAGGGCACGGTCCCAGGAGAGACCCTGACTGCACCTCCCCCTCCTCTGGGTGCCTTCCCAGCGGGCATGTCAGGAAGGTGACCTTGGTGGTCACCCTCATGGAAATGAACAAAGACACCCAAATGAGAACAAGCAAAGGCTACTTCTTCGGTGCTGGCCAGAGCAGGGAGTCGGCCACTGTCGCTTGTTTTTAGCAGAGGCTGGAAAGCAGGCAGAGGAGTGGAAGAACCCACAGCAGAACAGAGGAGGCTCCAGGTCTCCCGGACTGGAGGCCATCAGCATGGGGACTGGAGGAGGGCGTCCTGTGTGTTTGGTCAGGAGGCATGTCTGGCTGTCTGGTTGGTCCTCAGTTGGAAGGGAAGACAGAAATTAGGGAAGGTGGCAGTTATGAATCAAGTCCTGGCCATTCAGGGCCAATATTACAAGGGTTATCATTTGACTTTCTGGGCTGGTTGCTGCCTGTGAGGGGCGTCATCCATGTGTATGTTCAGTGTCTCAGCCTGGAAGAAACAGAGAGCTGGCTGCCTGCTGCATCACCCCAAGGTCCGGCAGGCACAGTTGGGGTGCTAGCGAGGCCCCAAGGGAGACGGCACCTGACCTTCTTCCTAACTCTGATTCCAGGGTCATGTCCAGCGTGGAGGCCAAGCTGATCTACCAGAAATACGATGAGATGGTGGAACTGCTGAGGAGCTACCGTGAGAGGATCTACCAGCAGTGGGTGGCGGGGGTGGACCAAGACTGCCAGTTCAACCTGGGGCAGCCCCTGATCCAGCGGGACCCCGTCACCAGCCTCATCCACGTCAACTTCAGCAAAGCGGTGGGTGTTGTCTGGCCGCAGCATCGGGAGGGCAGCTGGGCCAGAGGCTGTCCCGGGGACCTAGGGTTACCCACGGGGCAAGCCCACGTGACCCTGAGGCTGACCACCCCCCTCCTACCAACAGCATGGACTTGTGGGGTTGATGTTTATGTCATATTTAGCTAAAGCTTTATTATTCAAGTGTTGCTTAAAGTATGCCCAGGATATATTTAAGTTATGAGACAGTCGTAGCCTCCTTGAAAATAGCTGGAATGAGTATGCTATTTTAAAGCTGGGCCACCTTTCATGGGCTCCCAAGAGGAACTATCAATTTGAGAATTTAAAAGGAAAAAAAAAAAAAAAGGTCTTTTCAGGATCTGAATAAGTGGACCCTCTGGTCAAGTCGGGGAGGCCAGAGGGAATCCACACCGTCCAGGGCTAAACCCCAGGTAGTTAACCATGTACGCAGGCAGAAGCTGGAGCAGCCTGCATCTCTACAAGCACCTGCCTTACAAGGACGCATCTGCCCTGCTCTGAAGTCAGCGGTGATACCAGGAAGGCAGGGAACCCAGATGTGACTTTTCCTCTGAAACCTTCTTTCACCCAAATTCGTTCTTTCATTCAACAAATAGTTACTGAGCACCTACTTTGTGTATGTGCTTGGGATAAATTAGTGAACCAACAAAGATCTCTGTCCTTCTGGAGCTTGCCTCCTACAGGGAGAGGGGGAGAGAGAGAGAGAGAGAGAGAGAGAGAGAGAGAGAGAGAGGGAGGGGAGAGAGTGGGGGGGGGTTGGTGGAAGGGCCAGGAGAAGAGGGGGAGGGGACGGTGAACCAGCATAACGTGTAACACATGAGAACGTGATGGTCGGTACCTCAGAGAATGGGAAAGGCAGGTAAGCGGGGAATGGACAGAGCCGGAGGAAGGGGGCAGGTTGCGGCTTTGGATTCGAGCAGAGACTTGCAGGAGGTGAGGGTGTTGGCCAGCAAAGATGGGAGGAAAGCCTTCGAGGAGAGCAAACAGCTAAAGCAAAGGCCAGGAGGTATGCGTGTGCCTGGCGTGTTGTGGCAGCAGCGTGGAGACCAGTGGGGCCGGGGTGGAGTGAGCAGGGGAGGTGCAGGGAAAGGGGGTGTGGAGACGACAGAGCACAGAGAGCCTCTAGGGCCCTGAAAGGGACTTGGGTCTTTGTTCCGGGCAAGATGGCAGCCGCTGCAGGGTTTCGAGCAGAGGAGGGCCCTGATCTGATGGATGCTAGGGTCCCCCTAGATGCTGTGTGTGAGTGGACTTGGGGGGAGGGCAAGTCCGGAAGCACAGAGACCACTTAGGAGTGTTTTGCTGGAATCCAGGTGAGGGATGATGAGAGGGTGCTGGCCTGGACCAGAGCAGCAGCAGTGAAGGTGCGCAGAGGTTAGATTAGATTTTGATCACAGGGCCGATGAGATCCTAGACAGGTTGGAAATCACGTGTGCAGGAAGAGAGGGGTCAGCCCCAGCATTCTGGGGCTGGGCAACTGGAAGGGGGGAATGGCCATCAGATGAGACAGCGGGTGGAGGCGGCCGGTGGGCAAGACTGCTCTGTTTCAGTCACGTTGAGTTGGACACGTCAACTGGACATCCACGTGGAGACGCTGAGTAGGCAGGTAGATACAGGAGTCTCAAGTCAGGAGAGAGACCCGAGTGGGGACATGAGCATGGGAATCATTCCCACATAGATGGTTCTTAACGCTGTGACGCTGGGTGAGGTCGCCAACTTGAGAGCAGATCGAGAGGGACCACATCCGCGGTTCTCCAACACTTAAATCTCAGAAGCATCAGAGAGACTGGTAACGGGGACCAGGAGAGCCTGGTGTCCTGGACGCAAAGAGGGGACCATGTGCCCAGGAGGGGGAGGGACCAGCTGCTGAGAGGTCACGTGAGACGGGGCCTGTGAAGTGACCCATGGATTCAGTAATGAAGGTTACTGGGGCCTCTACAAGAATGGTGTTGGCTGAGCAGCGAGGGCAGAAGCTCTGTCGGAAGGGATGCCCTGCTGTTGGCCTCCTGGGCTGCAACCAGGGGGTGGACAGGGACAAGGGAAGGTCAGACCCTAGGGAGGAGCCTTTCTTTAGACACCTGGGGGGTTACAGTGATGGTGTCCACCACGCTGGTGACGCCAGCACTTCTAGACATCAGGACCAGTCAGTAGGGTGAAGGCATCGTGATCTGCCAGTGGAGCCCATCCCCAGTCAGACCTCCCCCCAGCTTTGGGGGCTGTAGAAGCATCCCAGGGACAGACCCTCACTTGTGCTGCTAAGTGCCATGCCACTGAGGCCACCCCCTGACCTCTTCTATTCTCTTCATTCACCTTAGCTGGTGGCAGTGCTGAGAGAGGTCAAGTACCTGAACTTCCAGCAACAAACAGAGATTCCCAGCAGCGCCCAGAACCTGTTCTCACAGTACAAAACCTTCCGGAAGTTCGTGGGCAACTTGGAACTCATTGCCGGCTGGTACAATGAGGTGAGCTGGTGTTGCTTTGTTTTGTTTACCACGTTGGGGATTTTGTTTAGACCAAACACAGGTGTACGATCCCCACACAGAGTAGAACTGAGAAGGTTTTCCTATTCGAAGGTGGTTGGAGCCACCCTCTGGGGAGAATCCATGTCCTCACCTTTTCCACCTTCCAGAGTTGCCCGCGTTCCTTGGCTCGAGGCCACGTCACGCCACCTTCGGATCACAGCACCTTTGCTTTTGTTGTCATGTTCCCTTCCTTTGCTCTTCTTGGCTCCCTCGTATAAGGACCTTGCGATCGCATTGGGCCCACCCGATGTCAAGGTCCTTAACTGAATCACGTCTGCAAATTCTCTTTTGCCAAGTGCAAGGTGACATAGTCACAGGTCCTGTAGATTAGGACGTGACGTCTTTGGGGGGCCATTATTCAGCCTACCGCAGACACCTCATCCAAAAGGGGCCAATGAGATTCCCTCTCCTTGAACCCTGGGAATTTGGAATTGGGTCCCAGCATCATTCACACCGGAGTCTCAGGGGGAGCAGAGAAACCAGAATGAGCAGAAACATGGGCCATAGAAGGAAGGGAGCAGGCGGGTGGAGCAGACAACTGGAGAGGCCCCACGAGACAGAGGGGAGCCCGGACATGGGCTTTGTGGGTCCAGTCCCCAGGGCTCCACCAGCGCACCTCCACGGGACCTGAGCCAGCTTTAGTGGGCTTATGTTTCTTGCAGCCAACTTGCCCCCAACTGGAGCCACTGTGTGGAACCTGGAATATTTCTGTTTCTGGGTTTTGCATCTCGATCTGTTGGAGAGATGCTTACACGCTCCCAAATCCCTGATGTGACGGCCCCGAAGAGCATGCCTCGGTCGCCTTCCCTGGCCTGTCTTGTAGGGGCCTTGAACTTAATGCCCGGTCCCAACCAGAACGTGGAGAGGGAGGTTCCTGTCCTGCCCCTCCCCTGCCGGCTTGTTAAGTGCCCTCTGAGTCAGTAGTAACTGGAGCACAGCTCTGCCATGCACCTCCTCCCTACGGTGGCCAGATTTGACCAAGCCCAGGAATTCCCTGCCAAAAAAGAGAACGTTGGAACATCAAAAGATTCAGAGCAAGGCCTTTGGGACACTGAGGAAGCCTCCCGATCTTGCTAGAAGTGACCGCCTCCTACCTGAACGTGAAGTGAAGCACGCCAGGTCATGCCATCACGTGGATTTGTCAAAAAGTATCACTCCCCCACCGCTCACCCCGACACACCCACCACAAAACCAACCATAGACCCATTCCTTACTCTGTTCCACAAATTAGAGCATGGGGGTGACGTACCCTGAAATGTGTTCAAGATAAACTGGAGTAAGCGCCTTTTCACTAATTTCACTTTTTAAGATAAAATTTTAATTGACTCACTTATTGGTGCTGTGAACTGTGAAAGCCCGCCTTAAGTGCGTTTCCTTGAATTAGCTTTCTCCAGAACCAGCTCTCTTCAGGTTCAAAGAACGCCGTGTTCATCCATTCCCTTGAACGCCTCCCAGACACGGTGTTTAGGAAGAATGGAAGCCTTAGAGATACAGTCACGTGGAAAAATGTTTGTGGGTTACTTTCAATGCAAGAGCTTTTTTTTTTTTTTTTTTACAACGATGCAATCAGAAACAAATCCAACAAACGTTATTTAGAATGAAACAAAAAAAATTGATCTTCCACTTCTGAATTTCCAAACAAAACCCAACCAGTCACATGCGGGGAAAGCGTGTTAGCTTCCGCTGTGAATGACATTGTTCTGCTAATAAAAACATTAGACAGGGATGGGGAGTCGGGGAGTGAGACCCAGAGCTCAGCGCCTGCAGTGACCCTTATTACTGATGCCAGCTCCCCTCCCTGGAGATGCTCCTGGTCCCTTAGATGCGCTTCTTATTCTTAATGTACCTTCTGTTGCCGAGAGAGACCCCAGGCCCCCAAACTGCTAATATCTATTAATGTTTGAGCTAGGTGAGTGTTGGAGTGGGGCTTTAAGGAATCTGCTGGGGGTCTGGGAAAAATGCCCTAAAGGTGTGGATTTATTACATAGGCTGCTGAAAAATAATAAACAGGGCATATTAAATGGATCTCATCGCTGTGAGCTTTGTTTACTCTGGGCAATCACAAAGGCATAATAACATTTAGCTCTTGTCTGGGCTATTCGTGTAATTGTTTAATATCCAAACTCTGATAAATGGAATCAAGATTTCACATTGACTCCCTTTATAATTCCGTCAGTGCTTTCTTTTTCTCCTGTCAGGTTTCCACTGGTAATAGCTGTTAAGCTTTATTTCTCTGCCATACCGTACCTTTTCTAAGAGTTAATTGTCTGAAAAGGAGGACATGGGTGGGGAGGGGGCACCATTTAAAGTACCAAATATATGTCAAGAATTATTGTGAGTGGAGCTGGGAAAGCTGGACGGCTACGTGTAAAAGAATGAAATTAGAACACTCCCTAACACCATACACAGAAATAAACTCAAAATGGATTAGAGACCTAAATGTAAGGCCAGACACTATAAAACTCTTAGAGGAAAACATAGGCAGAACACTCCATGACTTAAATCACAGCAAGATCCTTTTTGATCCACCTCCTAGAGAAATGGAAATAAAACAAAAATAAACAAATGGGACCTAATGAAAGTTAAAAGCTTTTGCACAGCAAAGGAAACCATAACCAAGATGAAAAGAAAACCCTCAGAATGGGAGAAAATATTTGCAATCAAAGCAACTGACAAAGGATTAATCTCCAAAATACACAAGCAGCTCATGCAGCTCAATATCAAAAAAACAAACGACCCAATCCAAAAATGGGCAGAAGACCTAAATAGACATTTCTCCAAAGAAGATATACAGATTGCCAACAAACACATGAAAGGATGCTCAACATCACTTATTATTAGATAAATGCAAATCAAAACTACAATGAGGTATCACCTCACACTGGTCAGAATGGCCATCATCAAAAAATCTACAAACAAGAAAAGCTGGAGAGGGTGTGGAGAAAAGGGAGCCCTCTTGCCCTGTTGGTGGGAATGTAAATTGATACAGCCACTATGGAGGACAGTATGGAGTTTCCTCAAAAAACTAAAAATAGAACTACCATACGACCCAGCAATCCCACTCCTGGGCATATACCCTGAGAAAACCATAATTCAAAAAGAGTCATGTACCGCAATGTTCATTGCAGCTCTATTTATAATAGCCAGGACATGGAAGCAACCTAAGTGTCCATCGACAGATGAATGGATAAAGAAGATGTGGCACATATATACAATGGAATATTACTCAGCCATAAAAAGGAATGAAACTGAGTTATTTGTAGTGAGGTGGATGGACCTAGAGACTGTCATACAGAGTGAAGTAAGTCAGAAAGAGCAAAACAAATACCGTATGCTAACAGATATATATAGAATCTTTAAAAAAAAATGGTTCTGAAGAACGTAAGGGCAGGACAGGAATAAAGACGCAGACATAGAGAATGGACTTGAGGACACGGGGAGGGGGAAGGGTAAGCTGGGACAAAGTGAGAGAGTGGCATGGACATATATACACTCCCAAACATAAAATAGATAGCTAGTGGGAAGCAGCCGTATAGCACAGGGAGATCAGCTCTGTGCTTTGTGACCACCTAGAGGGGTGGGTTAGGGAGGGCGGGAGGGAGACGCAAGAGGGAAGAGATGTGGGGATGTATGTATATGTATAGCTGATTCACTTTGTTATACAGCAGAAACTAACACACCATTGTAAAGCAATTATACTCCAATAAAGATGTTACAAAAAAAGAATTATTGTGAAAGGCCAATAGCATCTAATGTACAATTTAAATTCTATGTACATCCCTCACTTTAGCGAGTAGACCTGTCCTTGAAAACTTACATGTAAATCAAAATGTTGCCAGATAGGACAGTATTCCAAAGCACAACTGGTGCTTGTTGTTTAAAGGAGTAATTAATAAAAACTGTATACACACTCTGTCTTTTTTTTTTTTTCTGTTCTGTGAATTGAGGTTTTCGAGTGTTACATGAATTTCTTAGCTCAGGGTAGACCCGTATCAAGCCTGTATGGAACCTACCCTACCGTTCACTCTGATGCTTTAACAAGTGAAACAGCTTCTCCACAGATCCTGGACCTCCTTTGTATAATCACATTTTGAGCCTTAGATCATAGGCAAGGCGATGCTCTGAGAAATGTTCCAGAAGCACCCCAATTACCAGTGTGTATTCCTCTGATTTTCTTTTTATGATTCTAAGCCAGATATTTTAAGTTTTGGATTATGTACACACTGTTTTTGTATTAGTGAATTTCCTTTTTCTACCCCATAACATGGGTGATTAGGAGTTAAGTATATGCATAAATCCTTGGTGATAAAAAATAATTTTAAAAGTTGGAATCTCCTGAACTTTGATGTACACATAATTCCCAATTAAATAACACTAACTGTAATTGGTTTGGTTGGTACTGAGTAATAAACACCTTTACCAGGAGATGATTTTAAATCTGCTTGGATTTGGAACAAAGGCCCTGAAACTGTAGCCCTTGTTTTACAGATAATGACCACTCTGAAGGACGTAGAATTTCCACTGATAAAGTCAGAATTGGAAGCAATCGATGTCAAATTGTTGGACGCTGAGACGACCTTATTCTGGAATGGCAAAGGTACAAAGGCGACATTCATTTCCCCTTAGGTTAAACTTGGGTGAGGGGGATGGAGGGCCGGGTCCAACCTGTCGGCCGTCTGGAGTTCCCGTGGAATTAGTGATCCGCCTACGTGGGGATAGGGAGGCCCTGTTTCCGAAGAGACACGATGTGCTTTATTCCTCAGCGTTGCCTTTTAGGAAGCTCTCCGCGATTTCCTCTGCTTCAGGCTCCAGAGAAGCGGACAGACTCACCGAGCACTGTGTTGTAATAATGAGTGTTAAGCCAGCCCTTGCTAAATCGTTCATTTTGTAAGATCCCTTTATGCTTCTCTTTTAGGAGTGTTTGAATATATTCAAGAGATGCGAGAAATGCTATACAACTTGCAGAACAGGATACAAAAAGCAAAGCAAAACATAGAGGGGATTTCCCAGGCCATGAAGGTGAGTAACCTGCAAAGCACAGAGCGGGGCTTAAATGGGGACCCCGGAGAGCGTCCTGGGGAAATGGGCCCCCTCGAAGATGATCACGGAAAGTGCCCAAGGCAGTGGGGGCCTGCTGTGTGAGGCTCTGGGCTGTACCATGGTGATGTCAGGGTGGCCCCAAGGAGAAGAGCCCCTGGTCACTCTGCAGAGCTCCATTCCATTTGGGTCTCTTGAGCTCAACAAGTGTGTGGGCAGGTCCCTCTGCCAGGTGGGTGCCAGGAACGAGGGTGGGGGTGGAGACGCGCTCAGACTCAGCCCCACCGGGAACACACTCATCCCTCTATGCAGAGCAGCGCAGGTCCTTGCTCTCAAGCCTGATCCAGAAAACTGGGGGAAAGCCTTCGCTAGCACTACCCTCCCCCACCATGGTTTGTCATCAGTGCCTGAATTTGCAGACACCTGCCCTGGGCCAGCACTAGTTTGTTCATTAGAAAACACCTCTTCGGTTTTGAGACTCCTTTGGCTTATCACGGTGTGAAACTCTTTCCTTCGTTACAATTGACGTTCATTTCATCACCATCCACTTAGATTTAACTCAATACATTGTAAGCAAAAGCCATTGCTCACCCCACTTTCTTTCTGATTTGTTTTCTGATTCAGTTTTCTTTCAGATTATTTCCTCAAGTAATTGCCTCAGAAAGGGTACGTTGATGACCTACTTTCTGAGTCCTTGCTTTCCAAAACTATCTTTCTTTGGATCTCACCTATAGCTGTCTTGTCCAAGTAAAGGATTTTTTGATATGGTCCTTTTCTTTCAGTAGTCTAGAAGCATCCCTGTACTCGTCTGCTCTGGCTGCCATAACAAAAGACCAGAAACTGGGCAGCTTAAATAGCAGAAATTTATTGTCTCGTAGTCCTGGAGGCTAGAAGTTTGAGATCAAGGTGCCAGCAGGGTTGGTTTCTTCTGAGGCCTCTCTCCTGGGTGTGTAGACGGCCGTCTTCTCCCCGTGTCCTCGCACGGTTGTCCCTCTGTGTCTATGTCCTAATCTCCTCTTCTTATAAGAATACCAGCCGTATCAGGTTTAGACCCACCCTGATGACCTCACTTTAATCACCTCTTTAAAGACCTTCTCTCCAAATGCAGTAACATTATGTTAGAGGTTAGAACTTCAACATATAAATTTGTGGGAGGAGGCACAGTTCAGGCCACAGCCACCCCTGCTTATAGCCTCAATGTTGAAAAAGCTGACAAAGGTATGACTTCCCTTTGCTGATATATTTGATATTTCCTTTGAATGGTATTTTTTGACTTTCCTGTTCTCTCCGTCCAGAGGTAGATAGAGTCCTTGGTCATCTTCAGGGTTCAGGCATGTCACCAGAGTGTATCCAGATGTGTGTCTCCTTTTGTTATTGTTCCCTGGATCCATAAAGTTCTTTCAATCCGAAAATGGCAACCTTGCCTCAGCCCCCGGGCACCTTCTCCAGTCACTCACTCTCTCCTGGTGTGTCCCTTTCTGTCCTGGACTCTGAGCATCTCCACACGTGTCTCCAGATCTGGGTGCCATGTCCCCTCACCCCCAGCTCCTGAGGTTCCCCGACAAGAGGGTCAGATGCTCCTTCCCCTAGAGGGGCTCCTTTGGGGCCTGACTGGGGAACATGCACAGGGGTCTCTCCGTGGTCCTCCAAGGCCCTGGTTGGTTTTCAGTCACATCATTGGAGGCTCTCTGGCCAACAGTCCTCAGCGGCCCCTTGGCCTCTGCGAGGCCAGCCTAGGATGGGGACACTCAGTCTAAAGGCTGTGTAGGAGGGAGTAGGGCCAGAAGCTTTTTCTCCAGACACTTTTCTCCCATTCGCCTTTTCCCTCCAGGACTGGTCGGCCAACCCAATGTTTGAAAGGAAGGACAACAAGAAAGAGGCCCTGTTAGACTTGGACGGGAGGATGGCCAACCTCAACAAGCGCTACACTGCGGTCAAGGATGCCGGCCTGAAGATCCAGTCCATGGTCATGGTAAGGAGCTGCCCAGGAGGGCCTTGGAGAGGCCATGGGCTCTCAGCAGCCGGGGAGGGAGGAGGGAGAGCTCGAGGCTTCAGAAAACGTCAGGCGTCTAAGACCTTTAATCCAGGAGTCCGATCTTACAGTAGCAAACCCTGCTAACTGCTCACCTGGAAGCCTGATTCCTCTTCTCACGTGTCTGCCCTCCTCCCCTAAGGGTGTCAGAGCCCCCTCCCCCCACCCCACATGAATCGGTGTGGACAAGTGACACCTTCGTACCAAGTCCCTGGGAGAAGCTGTATCACGGCTTCCCACCCCTGAGTGTGAGGAAGGCCCAGCAGCACGGGGAGAGAGAGGAGCACAGGATGTGGGTGCCCTGTGGTGTTTGGGTGCCAACAAGTTGAAACTGGGATAATGTGCGGACACGTGCCCGCCGGGCTACCCGGCGTGCAGGTTATTCCTTTCTGCCAGCCGTCTCAAGGGTCCATGGGCCCAGGGCCCCACGGGCATGGGCACGGTTGGAGGGGGATGCAGAATGGGAGCCTCATGTCCCTGACAGCTCTGCCTGATTCCCGGCAGCATGGGGTTCTCACACCTTCCTCCATCCGTGGCCACTTTAGCCAGCTTGCATTTTTGCCTGTTTCTGAGGCAAATGTGCAAGGTATAGCTCTGCGTTGGCCTGGAAAGGAGAAAACTGCCCGCCCTCCCACCCCACTGAGCTCAAGATATTTTCAGGACAGTTTTTCGGGGTTTCCCAGTGCATGGTGCAAATCATTGCTATGGCCTTAAGTGATGGGTCGCCACATCCAGACAGACCAGCAGGCCCCCCACGAGGAGGGGCTGTGCTGGGCTGTTCTCATGGTCAAGTCATTGATTGGAAGGTCTTTGCCCCTGTGGAGTGACTTGACTGGACCAAGAAATATTTTGTCTTGTTTCCAGATCCTTTTCCTTTCCCCTTTGCCCTGGTGCCAGAAGGTCCAATGAAATTAACATGTTGGACTGCAAAAAGGTTATTTGGAAGAGTTAACCGATTAACCTATTAACATTACCAGATGTGTTGGAAACAACATGGGAGAGATAAATCTAGCATAGCATTGGGAAGAGGTTCACAGCACACTAGCCCAGCTGGAGAGCGAGCCAGGAGGGAACAGGAACCCCAGTGAGGCAGAGGCCAGGGAGCAATTGACAAGGCTTTGTTATCGCAACATTTGTCAGAGTCCTCTATTCCCATAATAGTCATTTGAACCATTGTTACACTGAAGTTGTTTAAGCCTGTGTCTTCTCTCCCCTATTAGAATATAACTGCCTGAGGGTACAGACTGGGTCACAGTCATCTTTGTGTTTTCCTGTAGCACTCAGTGTCTTACAGTTTCATCTATCCACGCACCCATCCATCCATCCACCCAACAACCCATTCACCCATCCACCCACCCATCCACCCACCAACCCATTCACTCATCCACCCACCAACCCATTCACCCACCAACCACCCATCCATCTACCCACCCACCCACCCACCCATTCACCCACCAACCCATTCACCCACCCATCCATCCACCCACCCATCCATCCACCCACCCATCCATCCACCCACCCACCCACCCATCCACTCACCCACCCACCCATCCACTCACCCACCCATCCACCCATCCACCCATCCACCCACCCATCCACCCACCCATCCACCCACCCATCCACCCATCCACCCACCCATCCACCCATCCACCCATCCACCCATCCACCCATCCACCCATCCATCCATCCACCCATGCACCCATCCATCCACCCATCCACCCACCCACCAGCTCCTGCTCTGCTCCAGGCGTACTGCTTAGTGCTGGAGGTACAATGGTGGAAAGGACAGTCAGTCCCTGTCCTTGTGGTGCTTGGCATCAGGGGAGGTACAGACCAAAGACAACATAGTTCAGAATTGTCATCTGTGCCATCACAGGCACAAGTAAGAAATTGCTAGAGGGAACACAGGTCGGGGGTCAGGGACAGGAACCAAATCTGAGATGAATGGGGGGGTGTCAAGAAGGGCCTTTGTGAGGAGCTGACATTTGAGCTGAAACCTGAAAGATGAGAAGAAGCCACACCTGGGGTGAACGGGCGGGAGCAGCCTGCAGGAAGAGCCTGGAGCATTCAGGAAGCCAAAAGCAGACCCCTGCGTGTGGAGGGTGTGAACAAGGATGAGGGTCGCCCAGGGCGTTGCTGAATAAATTGCCTAAAGAGGGAACAGGTGGACCAGTGAAACAACAGCCAGCCACGTGGTTCGTTTGCAGGAAAATGCGGAACTCTTCGGAGCGGATACAACAAGCCAGTCCTGGAAGGATTACATCAGCTACGTTGACAGCATGGTCTTGGATGAATCTGACCATTTCATTCGCAAGTCTCTAAACTACCTAATGGACAACATGGTTGTAGATGTAAGTTACAAATGTGATATACATATACGCATATACATGTATGTGTATTATGATATTATAAATATGAGAAAGGTTGACGCTGGAATCTATAATCCGTGGTTTCCTGATGAGAGAACGGACTGTCATGTTACAAATGAACAGACTTATTCAAGTCTTCCCAGGGTGACCAACTCGTCCCGATTTTAAACCTGAAAGTCCTGTGTCCCGGGGCCCTGCTCAGTCCCAGGTGCTCGGGACCTCTGGTCCTTAAATAGGCTGCAGCGTAAGTGGGCTATAGAACACCTACAGGGATCTGAGTTGTCCTGTGCTGCTGCCAGGTGAGGAAAAGCAGGTACCACTGCCCCCTCCTTATGCTGATTGGGGGTGGGAGGTGCCCTCCTATCGGCAACATCAGCCATCAACTCGCTCAGCCCTCTGCTGAATTGAGTAGAAGCTTAAACCAGGTCAGCACAGTGGGTTTGCTGGTTAATGGCATCCCAGCCTGTTCTCCAAGAACTGTTCCCTGCCCATGTCCTTTTCACTACAGTGGTTCCCAAGTGATTTTGAACACTGCCAGGAGGGCAAGATGAAAGACACTCTCCCCCCTGAGCCTACCCGCAGGAAAGGATGGTGGGCACCGCAGTCAGATGCCCTTACACAAGCGGCAGAGGGCGGTTGTCCCCAGAAAATCACAGACCCCAGATTCTGTTGATGAAAGTAGTCGGCATTACCAACTGTTAAGTCTCACCAAGCAAGGCACAGTGACACGGTGTCAGCAATGAAGGTAGCTAATTTATAGTAAACTTATAAACTAATTTATCACTACAGAGAGAGGAGAGTCACAATCAAAAGCATGATGAGACCCTGATAACAAAGCATCCTCAAAACATCCCAGGGAGTCCCCGTATTTGCAAGTGACCAAGCAGCGGGAGCGGACCCCTGAGTCAGAGGATTTAGAAAAGTCTGGTCCCCTGAGTTTGTGACAACTGACCTCTCCCACTTAGCAACTCACTCAGGCACTAGTGCAGACCACCCCCCCTCAGTCATAGAACCAGGGGTCTCTCAAGCCAGCCACCCACAGGGCCAGCATGGGACTACGTTTGCAGGAAGATCAGTGGCCGTGGAGCAGGTCCCGAGGCCACCCGTGGGCCTTGGCCTGCACTTTGAGACTCGCCGGTATGTTGGGCGAGCCTCTACCCTGTCCCCTTACACATGAGGCTGCACCTCAGCCTCGCAGCCTCACTAGAGGGAGCCTCACAAGAGGGAATAGACAGGCTTATGGCGTGTGTGGTTTAGAAACAGAACCTCCAAGGGACATGAGGGCTTGTCCTTTCTGGAGCTCAGAGGAGACCATCCTGCCTGTCTGTGACACTCCCCCTGCCCCACTGAGCACTGTGGCCACAGCTGCTGACACTTACACCTGAGACAGCCACCACCCACGCGCTCTATGTGTCAGCCATCCCTCTAGTCCTCACGGTAACCCAAAGAGATGGGGACAATGATTGCCTCTGTTCTATAAAGCAGCCATACTCATTTTGTATATTTGGGGAAACTGGGAAGCCGAGGGTCTCACCCAAGGCCACGCAGCTAGACAGTAGCAGTTATGGGCTTTGATCGGAGGTAACAGGTCTCCTCAGCACTCACGATCACTGCTGTATCCCGCCCTGGACACCCAACCTGTATTTGGCCCAATGGCGTTGCATTTGGTTGTGTAGTTCTCGCTCAAGGGCCCTCAGGAAGTGTGTTCTCTGCAGTGGCCCCAGCCAGCAGGAGTTAGCCATCTACCTTGTCTGGTGCTGGGGTGAACATCTGGGCACTGAAAATGGTTCAGCCGAGGGCAAGGCCTTGACCCCATGACGGCCTGTTTCAGGAGAGCATCGCACCGCTGTTTGAGGTCCGCATGGAGCTGGACGAGGATGGGCTGGTCTTCAATCCGTCCCTGGAGGTGGGCGGGGACCAAGGCTTCCTGACGCTGATCGAGAGCCTGGTCACTGACATCTACAATGCAGCCAAGCTCATCCCCAGGCTGGCCAAGGGCAGGATGAGCTACAAGGTCAGTCTGGGCTTGGGATGGCCCCACCCCTTTCCCTGCCACCAGCTGCTACCCCTAATGGGTCCTGAATGTGAAGAGGAGCCCAGAGGCTTCCATTCCATCGGGTTCCCCAGGACGGTGGCCCGGATTTCTCTCTCCACTCCTGAGATCCCGTCTTTCTCCCCAGAGCGGCTTCTCCTCAGTCAACCTGGTTTTCATTCCCCTGACGCCTCCCCACCACCAATAAGACGTCAGGTGTGCATCCCCACCCTCATGGCATCTCACTCCCTCCCGTAATTTAAACCCTGTGACCCTCTGAGCGTGCAGGCTCTTTGACAAATGTGCCTTGCATGGGCTCCCGCACCCATTTGCCCTGAATGCATTAAACACCTAACGTGCACCTGACACGTAAAATACAGTCAGATCAGATCCTGGGGATGCAAAGGCGTGGGAAATTCAGCCCCACCCCCGCCAAAGGGAGGTCTGAGAAGGTGTGTTTGTCGGAGCATGGTTTGTGGGGCAGTTAAACAAAAATTGGAAAAGACCTAAATGACCATCAAATACAGGTGTCCTTTAGTAGATTCCAGCCCATCCAGACAAAGGCATCCAGATGAGTCCCAAAAAGGAGCCCGGGATGGAAAGCTGCTCGTGACACGTTTGTTATTTTAAGTGTTTAAGTTGTGGAACAATGTTTAGAATGTGATTTCATTCGTTTAAACAAAACAAAAGCCTGCCCTCCTATGGATACACTCCAAACTGTTAAGAGTGCTTGCTTCTGGGAAACAGGATGGGGGTGAGGATGGTAGGAGGACAGGGGATGCCAAGGGAACTTTTTATTTTATATGCTTCTGCCTCATTTGAACTTTTTGATAATGGGCGCGTATTATTTGTAATAACAAATATTTACAGCAAGATGCTCTGTGCTATTAGGGACAGAGGTATGTGTGCATACGTGTGCATGTGTGAGTGAATGTAGTGATGTGAGGACATGAGGAAATACCTGGCAAGGTCAAGGACAGCTTCCCAGAGGAGCTGACGTGCGTTCTGAGTCTTGAAGGGTGGAAGGGGATTTCCAGGCAGAGAGAATGTCTTGCGGATTCCTGAGCCGCAGAAAGGTGGTATTTCCGGCCCAAGTGCACGCAGCAAGCTGTTCCACAGCTCAGAATAAAGTGAACTATGTCACCAGCGGTCAGCTCAGGAATAGACCCAACACAGAACTGGACTCCCACGTGTGCTCCAGAATCTGACAGGATGCGCGTCCGGGGCTCCTGCACCCACCCTGGTGTCCTGAGGGGCTTGGCATGATGAACAGGACAGAACAAAGCAGAATAAGGATCCTGGTGATCAGACCAAACCCCAGGCTATGCACGCCCCGCTCTGGTCTCATTTGTATCCATGAGATTTTAATTTACAGAAGTGACCGAGCGACAACATGGAGAGGTCAGTGCCATTGATAGAAAACGTTAATGTCGCTCACAGTTCCCCTGGAAAGTAGAAGCATGGCTGGCTGCTCAGGGTCTCGGGGGAAGCAGCAGGTCTGGTCAGAAAGCAGAAGCAGGACGGAGGGCGAAGCCCAGGCCAGAGGCTTTGCTGGGGTTTCTGCGGGAAGGCAAGACAGGACCAGGGAAACAGCTCGGGGCCAGCCAGTCTGCACATGGGCGGCTCAGGGCTATGGAGGTCGTCTCCAGTTATCTGGTACCTGGCCCTGGGTGATGGGGCAGGGGGAACATGGGCTTGGAGTGTGAGGGTTAGTTAGATAAGGTAGGCGGTTGGGGGATTGGCTGCTTTTCACGTGAAAGGTGTGCTCCCACCCCAGCCCTTTGCTCTCTTAGAATTGGCTGGCCCTCCGAGGGGCAGTCCCTCCCCAGCCAGCAAGATTTTTTAAGATGCCAAAGCTTCTTAAGATACAGGAAATTTTAAAAACATGATTAATACACACCCTCCACCTTGAGATTCTCCAGTTACATAAGACAATCGCTGCCTTTTCGCTAACACCAGTTTGGGTTGGGTTTTCTGTCACTTGAAACTCAGAACATCTTGTCCAGCCCGGGCCTCCCACGCTCCTACTCTGGCCATCCATGTGGTCTCCACTCAGGTCCTCACACATCTGCTTCCCTCCCAGCACAGGGCCTTTGCATGTGCTTTGTTGCTACTCTTGCTCTTTACCTACAGTCCATCAGCTCTCAGACCACTGGTCACTTCCTCAGGGAGTGTTCCCCAACCTCCTCCCTGTTACACCTGAATGCAAGGGTCAGAGTCAGGATGTCTCGTTTCTGTGATTTTTTCGATGAACATCTGACCCCACTCCTGGGCTGTCTACATCCCCATGAGCCCTGTCGACACCCCTAGGGCCCCCTCCCCCTGCGTGCACACAGCAAATGCTGAGTAACTACTTCATGAATGAAGCCATGTGTGAGACGTCCTGGGGTTTGCCTGGCAAAAGTCACATCCGGTGTATCTTCTCACGGGAGAACATTGCAAACATTGTTTGCAGATGTCCCCACGTCCCATCTTGAGAGGTTAGCGACACGCACCAACAGGGAGCCGCTCTCCAGGGCGGGTAGACCACGGGCGAAGCGCTCACCCATCTGCGCCCCTCCTGCCCCTCGCAGACCGACCTGGAAGACATGACCGACCTCATAGAGATGCAGGAGGAGCTGTCCAGCCTGGTCATCGGCGCCATAAATGAGGCTGAGGAGTATCAGGACTCCTTCGAGCGCTACGCCTACCTGTGGATGGACGACCCCCGGGAGGTCATGAAGAGCTTCCTCACCTATGGGCGTGCCATCAGCCCGGAGGACTGGGACCCCCAGGCCGCGGAGACCCTCCCCAAGATGGCGCCTACCCTCGCCCAGTTCCAGCAGCAGGTGCGTGTGAACCTCGCCCACCGGCTTCCTCACCTCCAGACTCCCTGCCGTGGCGGGGCACTGGACTTGATTTAAAACTTGGATGAACATGTTTTTTACGTTTTTATGTATTTACTTATTTATTTTTGGCTGCGTTGGGTCTTCGTTGCTGCGCGCGGGCTTTCTCTAGTTGCGGTGAGCGGGGGCTACTCTTCGTTGTGGTGTGTGGGCTTCTCATTGCGGTGGCTTCTCTTTGTTGTGGAGCACGGGCTCTAGGCGCGTGGGCTTCAGTAGTTGTGGCACGCGGGCTCGGTAGTTGTGGCTGGTGGGCTCTAGAGCACGGGCTCAGTAGCTGTGGCGCACAGACTTAGTTGCTCCGCGGCATGTGGGATCTTCCTGGACCAGAGATCGAACCTATGTCCTCTGAATCGGCATGCGGATTCTTAGCCACTGCGTCAGCACGGAAGTCCAGGGTGAACATTTTTTAAATGTAAGTTTTATTATAATTCAAGTATGGAGAGACCAACAGATCAGCAGACTCCTGCTGTGAAAAGAGAGGTTGTGACTCACGGCTCCCAAGAGGAGGGGGGCACTCCGTGCCATGCAGGGCCAAGTAGAGCCACGCGGGGAGGCACCAGTGTCGGGCAGGGGGCCGAGGGAATGAGGGGAAAGCGTGGCTGAGAGCCTGAACTGTGGTCTTCATGGGGAAGAATGGGCAAGGCGGGGCACGCAGGCTTAGGATGGGCTAGTTTGAATTATTTCAGTGATTCAGGGGCGTACTGGCAGTCCCGGGTTGTCAGGAACCTGGCCCTGGGGTGATTAGGGCAGGTGGACAGTGGCCTGGAGTGTGAGAGCCCCAGAGAGGAGGCGGTTGGGTTGTGAGCTCTGGTTGGTTGTTTGCATATGAAAGGTGTGGTCCTGGGGGGTTGTCTGCCATCTCTAGGACTTAGCCAGCCAGGGGGCAGGGGCAGTCCCTCCAGGGTCAGCGAGGCCCCCAGTACCAGAGCATCAATAATATAGAGCATGATGGGAATTCCCTGGCAGTCTGGTGGTTAGGACTCAGAGCTTTCGCTGCCATAGCCTGGGTTCGATCCCTGGTCAGGGAACTACGATCCCGCAAGACGTGCAATGTGGCCAAAAAGAACAGGATATAGGACATGAGAAAACATAGCGAATTTACAAAACTTCACCTCTTTTCCTGAAGCTCAGTGAGGGTGACCCAGCCACAGGGGAGATGCACATGGGGTGGGGGGACAGCTGGCTGGTGGAGCTTGAGAGCCCGAGGACGTGCAGCAGCATAGATAAGGGATGCCCCATGGGCGCCCGGGACCCCATTCACCCCTTGAAACTTTCAGCCTGCTCTTTTCAGAAGCCCTGCTGGCCTTGCTTGATGACATCCCTTTTTGACAGGCTGTCCCGTGTCGGGGATAGACTGCTGGGCTGCAGGGGACCCCGGGGGTGCTGGGAGAAGGAAACTAGTGCCTCGTAAGGGCCTCCCCCCTACACACGTGCTGTGCTGGCCCCAACCCCTGGCAGCCCGACAGGTGAACGGGGTTGTGTCTTCCAGATCAACTCCTATGAGAAGCTGTATGAGGAGGTGTCCAAGTGCGAGCACACCAAGTGGTTCAACGGCTGGCTGCAGTGTGACTGCCGCCCCTTCAAGCAGGCCCTCCTCAACACCATCAAGCGCTGGAGCCTCATGTTCAAGCGGCACCTGAGCAACCATGTGGTCAACAGGTGGGCACCAGGACCGCTGGCCTGACATTGATCATGCCCCAGAGAGCCATGTGCGAGGCGCACCTGCAGGCGGCCTTCCATGAAGTGTCGGTTGGACACCTCCTCCCCCAAACTGGGTGGGTGTTGGGGTGAAGGTCAGGCTCAGAGGCCGGCAGCCCCACGGAGGGTGGGTCCCAGCAGGAAGGTGTCACCTGGCAGGGCGTGGAGGCCCTGGTCCCTTGGTCATTGCTTCTTTACTGAGCACTTACCGTGTCTGGGCAAAAGATGCCAAGGAACCCTTCAGGAGCCCTGAGTCGGGCAGGGAAGCCTGGTGTGAAACGTGCGGGTGGTACCTGTGCAGTTACAGGTGGGGTCGGGGCCGGGAGGGGCGTGGAGCCAGGAGAGCATGTAATCCAGCTCTTCTGTCCGGGAGGCCCAGCAAAGGCTGCCCTGGCCCCACGCGGGACTCGCCGACCAGTTGAGCCAGTGAGGCACGGCGGTGCTGGGTAGGCACCCATCACAGGCGGCCTCTCGCCCACCAGCCTCGCAGACCTAGAAGCCTTCATGAAAGTCTCCAGGGCGGGCTTGACGAAGCCTCTCAAGGAGGGGGATTATGACGGCCTCGTGGAGGTGATGGGGCATCTGATGAAGGTCAAGGAGAGGCAGACGGCCACCGACAACATGTTTGAGCCCCTGAAGCAGACCATCGAGCTGCTCAAGTCCTATGGGGAGGAGATGCCCGAGGAGACGCACATGAAGCTTCAGGTAAACAGGCCTGGGGGGCCCCCCCTGTGGGAGCTGGAGCTGCGGGCAGGGCCAGAGGAGGGCGGGCTCTTGTGACCCGGAGCCTGCAGGCTAGACCTCCTCTTCTAGACATGGGGTCCCCGTGGAATGGCAGGGTGGAAGGACAGGGCTCTCTGGAGACGAGGGGACGGTGAGGCGGCCTCCAGAAGCGGGGTGGGGCAGTAGCTCTTCCATCTGATTGGCGTTTCAGTGGATAAAAAGTGCCTTCAAGTCCCACACCTCCTCCTGAGTGCAGCAGGAGCCTGGGCATGAGGGATGGAGGACCAAGAATGGGGTCAGCAGAGACCTGACCGGGTGAGGGCGCCCCAGTAGGGCAGTGGGGCAGCTGCTCTGGGAATCCCCCAACGCAGAAGGCCCGCAGCCGTCCCCGTCCCCGCCCCCGCGTGGGACAGGTGGGCCACAGCAGGGAGGCTGAAGGGGACTTCCAAAAGCCCAGTGCTTTACAGCTAATGCGCAGAGCGTCAGCTGTCGGTGTCAGAACAGCTGTATGTGCAGCTGGGCTGGGGCGGTGGCAGTGCAGAAGCTGGGTCCTGAAGCCACGGCCCAGCCACCCCCCTGGAGTTTGTCTCCTCCCAGACCCAGCTGCCCCCCCTCCTCTTCTCTGCCCTGGCTCTGAGACTGGTCAAACAGGCCTGACTCCCCCTGCCGGGAGGCACTAACTCCAGCCAGCGCCCGAGACCCCACAGCACAGGGGTGACAGGACTGTGTGTCGACTGTGTGTCCGTGGCCGCGGTGATCTCCACGGTGATCTCGTGCTGCCCAGGCCCTGCTTTAGAGCACGTTGTATTTTGCCCCAGCTGCCCCGCCCGGGGCTCAGCTAAGGGCCAGGATTCGAAGTGTTTGTGGCCGGGCCCCAGGGGCTCCAGGGCCATGGACAGGGCGAGTGGTGAGATAGAAATTCTGACAAACATTTGAGGTGTGTCGCTGCCAACAGACTGTTAGTTAATCGTAGAAGAATGTGAAACAATGTCTATTTGTGGGTAAAGAATTTGGGGGCTGGGCTTTTTTTCTTTAAAATATTTTATAATAAGTACAATATTTGCCCAAGTGTGGAGAACTTGGAAAATACAAAAATTCGTCTGATTGCTAAAGCCATCCTTGCCATGACAAAATCGTAGAAACGGAGGACAGGTTAGTGGCTGCCCAGGTTGGGGTGGGGGGCGGTGCTGGGTTACAAGGAGGTAACACAAGACAGTTCCCTCACAGTGATGGACAGCGAGGTATGTGGATCACGGCGGGGGTTATGGGAATCTATACGTGAGATAAAATCGCCTAGGACTGCACACGCCCACGACGCATGCACTCACGCACACACACATGCATGCATGCAAACAACACACGCACACATGGATTCAGCTTAAAACACAGGGTGAAAACCGACAAGTTCCATCACCTGCTAACAGAAACTCCCCATTGTCGGATGCCGGTTTGGGTATCAAGCCTCCGCTTTGTGAGATGCCACCACCAGGGGAGGCGGGGGGCAGGCACACAGGACTCTCTGTGCTATTTTTGCAACTCCCCCTGAGTCTGTAATTATTTCACTGTAGAAAATTTTAAAAAGAGCAGGAAAAGGAGTGGTCCTTGGCCTTTGCCTGTGTAGGAACTGCCGGAGCAGTGGACAAACACCAAGAAGCTGGCCATCCAGGTGAAGCAGAACGTGGCACCCTTGCAGGCCAACGAGGTCAGCCTCCTGCGACGGAAGTGCCAGCAGTTTGAGGTACCACGGCCTCAGGGGGCGGGGCGGGGCGGGGCGCAGCATGCACCGCAGCTGGGCCCTGGGGCCGGAGCCTGATGGTTTCCACGTGGTCCTCCTGCAGCTCAAGCAGCACGAGTTCAGAGAGAAGTTCAGGCAAGAAGCCCCATTCAGCTTCAGCGACCCCAACCCCTACAAGTCCCTCAATAAGGTACTTCTGCTTAAGGAGGAGATGGGGTAGTACCTCTGGGGACCCTGACGCTTTCTCATCCTTCTTCAAGCTGTCATTCTCATGAGCCCAGAAACAGGGCCTTGATGGGACTGGGCTCGGGGCCGTACACATGTGCACGTGTGTGCACATCTGAATATCCTACGAGCCTCACAAACCCACCCTGCGGCTCAGCCCCCTCCCCCTTCTAGGTCCCCAAGTTCAGCAGTTTGCTGTCCCCTCGGGCTTTGCACTCACCCTGCTCCCTGGCACCTTCTTCACCCTGACTCGCCACGTGCAGCCGGTGGCCAAGCCTCACCTGTGTCCCCTGGTTCCCACTGCCCAAGTTCATGGTCAGTGGCCAACGTGCAAGCTCCATGGCCCCGGACCTGGCAGCCCATTCAGGCTCAGGCCCCATGGACTTCCACCTGGCAGGGGCGTTTGGGGTACATGGGGCCTAGGGGGCCCCCAGGAGCACAGGGGGGCACCGCAATGCTCCTGGCACAGTGCTCAGCCCCCACTGTGCCCGGGCCCCAGCCCACACCTCGACCACACTCTGCAGTACCACAGGCGTGAGTGCAAGGGAACCCCAAGATGTCCTTTAGGGCCACCCCACAGTTCCCCCCGAGCCTCTGCTCTTTCGCCTGCTCAGCCTCGAAGCCCACCCTTCCCAGAGGCCAAGATCCTGCCCTTTCTCCATGGGCATTTTCTCAGTCACGCCCCCAGTCCACAGCATGGACGCCACCATTCTCTCCTTCGAGCCTCCCAAGCACTTAGCCATGGACGCAGGCTAGGTTCTTTGAACAGCTCCCCTGTCAAGTCTGTTTAGGAACCATGTCCATGGAGAGAGAGGCCTGCAAGGCAGGGTGCAAACACTCGGGACCCCCCGGTGTACCCAGTCTAGCATGGTACACACTCACACCAAAGCTTTCGCAGCTGCCCGCACTTAATATCCTACGAGCCTCACAAACCCACCCTGCGGCTCAGCCCCCCATGTGGCTCAGGACGAATCTTTTTTTCCTCCTCAATGCTTATCTAGATTTTTCTAGTTTTCAAAGCAATCAAGCATTACTTATATACATTTTAATACAATACAAATATATACAGTGAGAGAATGGGGGAGATTCTGGGAAGTCAGAAAATGTTAGGAGGAAGTCTGGCGTTCATGCAACGTCCATTAAGAGTCAGTCCTCACACCTGAGCTCGCCGAGATGACCCACCCTCCCATCAGAGGAGAAGCTGGGGGCGGGCCGGGAGGCAGCTGCCCTCCCACCTGGAAAGTTTGCCGCCACCCTGTGTGCATGGTATTGGCTCTGGCAGCGTGCTGGTGGCTCTGGGCTTCACGGGGACATGGCGGGGGAGACGGGGAAGGCTCCCCCGAGTCCCGGCACCCTGTTCACCGGCTTCTGCGTGCCCCCAGCAACAAAAGAGCATCGCGGCCATGGAGGGCGTCATGGAAGCTCTATGCAAATCCGGGAGCCTGTTCGAGGTCACAGTCCCAGACTACAAGCAACTCAAGGCTTGTCACAAAGAGGTCCGCCAGCTGAAGGAGCTCTGGGACATGATCACCATGGTGAGGGGGGCGCCAAGCCTCAGGGGGTGGGATTGGGGGGCGCATCCCAGCACCAAGAGGGGGCGCTCCCGTTATCCTTCCGTAACAGCCACCTCTGATGGTTGATGGAGGCAAAAAGAAGAGTAGGAAGCTCACTGCTCCTGGTATCAAGGCTGTGTGTCCGCAGCAGATGTGCACGTGTTCACTCCCCAGTCTCACCTCTTGGCTCCTGTATTTCCAGAGATATTTTAGCTCCTCTCTCTTTTTATTTTTTATTTCATTTTATCTTGTGTTGGAGTATAGTCAATCAAGTGTTGTGTTAGTTGTGTTAGTTTCAGGTGTACAGCAAAGTGGTCCAATTATACACACATGTATCTATTCTTTTTCATATTCTTTTCCCATTTATCACAGAGTATGGAGAGGAGTCCCCTGTGCTAGACAGTAGCTCCTTGTTGGTTATCTTTTTTTTTTTTATATAGATAATGGCTTAATTTTATTTTTTTAATTTTTTTTTTGGCCATGCCGCAAGGCATGCAGGATGTTAGTTCCCCAACCAGGGATCGAACCCGTGCCCCCTGTAGTGGAAGCACAGAGTCCCAACCACTGGACCGCCAGGGAAGTCCCTGGTTATCTTTGTTTTTTTTTTTTTTAGAGAAATTAAAGTATTTATTCCATATACAATTCAGGTTTTTTTTTAACTTTTTATTTTATATTGGAGTATAGCCGATTAACAATGTGATGGTTTCAGATACGCAGCAAAGCGACTCAGCCATACATATACATGTATCCATTTAATTTGTTTTGTTAATATATTTATTTATTTTTGGCTGCTTTGGATCTTTGTTGCTCTGCGCGGGCTTTCTCTAGTTGCGGCGAGCGGGGGCTACTCTTTGTTACGGTGCGCAGGCTTCTCATTGCGGTGGCTTCTCTTGTTGCGGAGCACGGGCTCTAGGCGCGCGGGCTTCAGTATTCGCGGCGCTTGGGCTCAGTAGTTGTGCCTCTCGGGCTCTAGAGCGCAGGCTCAGTAGTTGTGGCACATGGGCTTAGTTGCTCCGCAGCATTTGGAATCTTCCCAGACCAGGGCTCGAACCCATGTCCCCTGCATTGGCAGGCAGATTCTTAACCACTGCGCCACCAGGGAAGTCCCTACACATATCCATTTTAAATACAGCAGTGTGTACCTGTCAATCCCAAACTCCCAATCTGTCCCTCCCCGCTCTTTCCCCCTGGTGACCATAAGTTCGCTCTCTGAGTGTGTTAGCTCTTCTCTCTTGTGCTCTTGAATGAACTTCAGAGTCTCTGACAAATCCTCCTCCCTCCAAAAGAAAACCCTTACGACTGTAGCTAGAGTTAAATCTACTCCATGAGCTAATCTGGGGAGAATTCCCCTCTTGAGAACCATATTCACTGTCCCCACCCAGGAGCAGGCTCTGTCTTGTCAGTTATCTTATTTTTTTTTTATTACATCATAGTAAAATGCTGTAAATGTCTTCATCCTGACCAGGCTGAATCTACCTGTTTCTCACAGAGAGGCGGAAAAAAATCTTTGGAGCCCCAGGCTACCTCACAACCACCCCCAAAGAGAGAGAACCCATCGATGCCTCTCGATGTTTTATTTTTTTCGCAGTTCACTGAATTCAAGTCTCTTTGTGCATGAACGACATTACTGAACAGTCGGTGAAGTCAGAGCAGGATGCTGCACTTTCCCTCGATAAACAACACTTAGCACAGACTCAAGAATACAGGTTACTTTTCCCAGGAGATAACGATAAGCATTTCTGGTCAGGGTGTTGCAAGAAAATTTCTCCAAAACAAACTAGCCGGGACAATTTTATGATAACAGGATACAGAGCAGCTTAAACCCACCAGAAAGGGCCATCAATTCCTGTGGGGATTAAGGTTTCGAGTCTTGGGATCTGCAAGGTAAATCTCTTGTAAACACCCCAGTTGTTTGTCTTTATCTGACACGGATGTCTGTCAAGACCGCGTCTTTCCACCCCAAGCCTGTCTCAGCAACTTCTGACCCCCTCCAGGACCGGCCCGTCCAGCTTCACAGCTGTTCTCAGCCTACCCTGAATTAAAGACTGTGGCTTCACAGGGTTCTGTCTCCACTCTTGGTAGGGTTGTCCCCCAGTAGTGCCTGTGTCTTGTTTCATCCTGTCATGAGTGAAACATCTTCTAGTGTTTTTTTTTGTTTTGTTTTGTTTTGGGGGTACGCAGGCCTCTCACTGTTGTGGCCTCTCCCGTTGCGGAGCACAGGCTCCGGATGTGCAGGCTCAGCGGCCATGGCTCACGGGCCCAGCTGCTCTGCGGCATGTGGGATCTTCCCTGACTGGGGCATGAACCCGTGTCCCCTACATCGGCAGGTGGACTCTCAACCACTGCGCCACCAGGGAAGCCCTCTTCTGATGCTTTTAATCAGTCAGTATCAGCTAGGTTACTGTGCAGTGACACACAGCCCTAAAAAAAAACCCCAAAACTGTGTGTAGTTAACCACAGACATGTATTTCTCGTTCATGCAAAGTCCACACTTGAGTTCCAAGCAACCCTTGGGCAGCTCAATGCACGCATCCACCATTGCCAAGGCAGACGGAGGGAACTGTGGGTCAGGCGTTGGCAACCCAGTGCTTCTGCCCCCAAGTGTCGGGCATCACCCACATTCCATTGGTCGAGGCAACTTACGTGGCTGCACCAAGAAGTGGGACAGAACTAGATCCTGGTGAGCAGTGACAGGGCCCACGTTTTGCCAAAATATCTCGTAACTGCTGACTTTTAAGTTGAATCTTTCATGATAGAACTGGGTGGTTGTTGTTTTTTTTCCCCTGGTATCCACCCACTTTACCAAGCTCTGTCACTAGTTCTCAAGACTCATTGGATTTTGCTCCCTGAGAGCAATGGCAGGAAGGTGGCACAGGTGCCTTCCTGAACTGTCCCCAGTAAAGGAGACAGTGAGAGTTTCCATCTCAGGTCAACAGCAGCATCGGTGACTGGAAGACCACCAAGTGGAGGAACATCAACGTCGAGCAGATGGACATAGACTGTCAGAAGTTCGCCAAGGATGTGAGGTCCCTGGACAAGGAGATGAAGGGCTGGGATGCCTTCGTGGGGCTGGACAACACTGTGAAGAACATGATCACGTCCCTGCGCGCCGTGAGTGAGCTGCAGAACCCCGCCATCCGGAGCCGCCACTGGCAGCAGCTCATGCAGGCCACCCAGGTACCGCGCGTCAGGGGAGGAGGCCCTGCTCCTTGGGAACTCGCTACAGGATGGGCGGGGCTGATGCTGAGAAAGCCGGCTTTGAGCATGCTCGGGCTCTGCGCTCAGAGGGGCCCCGCTCTGGGTTGGATGCTCTACTGTCACCACGTTGAAGTCCTTAATAATTTTTTAACGAGGGACCCCATCATTTTCATTTGCACCAGCTCCCTCAAATTATGCAGCCAGTTCTGGTTGTAAGGTGAATGTCCCTGGGGCTCAGGAAGTTTGGGGTGGAGGAATAGCTCCCCGAGTCCCCCATGCACCACAGGAGCACAGAGTCCTAGCGCCCAAATTTTCCCAGGGATATTCCCCAGTGGAGGGTCACTGGCCTTGACACTCACAGAAGGCAAATAGGAACATCCCCACTGTCAGCAAACATTGAACAAAACTCTGTGGAACGGCTGCTCTGCAGAGGCCCCACGTAGATGCCAAGGATGCAGAGAGACAGAACATGGGCCCTGCTCTCAGGGAAGCAAAGGAAGAAAGAACAGCGTGGGCCACGGTGTTTGGGATGCCGAATGGGATGCTCAGGGGTGGTTCTAGGGGCATCGAGTAGGCAGTCACCTCCATGGCGAGGGAAGGGCAGGAACGGCTTCAGGGACACACGGGATGTGGCCTGGGCCTTGGCGGGGAGAAACAGACGAGCAGAAGGGTTATCCTGAGTGCTGAGACCACTGGCCAGCAGGCTCGTGTACCCCATCCAAGGCCTGGGAGAGACCCCCGGGCGGTGATCAACAAGCAACTAAAACGTCCCAGGAACTGGGCATCACCGAGGACTGTTAAGACCCGGGCAGGTATTTTTCCAGCCATGATTGAGAGACGCTCGATTCCATCACTTGATTAAACCAGTTTCCATGGCAGGCTTGGAATCAGGGCCTGGAAATGTCTGTCTATGTGACAGCGAGAAGGATTTGAGGACTGGGTGACACCATGAAAATACCTGGTATTGTTACTGGAGTAATAGTACCCGTGACTTGGCCACAACTGTCACTAACACGGCAGCTTCCTGAGGTGGTGGATCAGGTCCTGCGACTGCTGTAACAAAGCCCCACACCATGGGGGGCTTAAAACCACAGAAGTGTACTCTTCCCTGGCTCTGGAGGCCAAAACGCTGAAATCAGGGTGTCGGCAAGACCATGATCCCTCTGGCAGTCTAGGCGAGGGCCCTTCCCTGCCTCTTCCAGCTTCCGGTGGCCCCAGGCGATCCTTGGCTTGTGGCCGCATCCCTCCAATCCCTGACTCAGTGGTCACGTGGGCTCTTCTGCATTTCACATCTCCCTACCCTTTCTCTGATGAAAACACCTGTCATCAGATTTAGGTTCCTTGCAGTTGATCCAGGACGATTTCATCTCAAGATCCTTAACAGCTGCAAAGACTCTATTTCCAAATAAGGTCACATTGTGAGGTCCAGGTGGACATGAATTTGGGGGGGACACTACTCAATCCCCTATCAGTGGACTCTGCTGTTACCAGTTTTACAGGGAGGAGAGGCGAGGCCTGGAGAAGTGACTGCCCAAGTCACGGAGCTTCCAATGCCCCCGCCATGGCCTGGGTTCCTCCCTCCCCTGCCTCTCCATGAAGGACAAAGCTGTCCCTCAACTGGAGAACATGTGACCTTACGTGGAATGTGCCTATTTTTTTTCCCATAGGTGAAATTTGAAATGTCAGATGAGACCACCCTGGCGGATTTACTCCAGCTGAACCTACATAAATACGAGGACGAGGTCCGAAACATCGTAGACAAGGCTGTGAAAGAGTCTGGCATGGAAAAGGTATCCTTTGTTGACAGCAGAGTACGTTTTGTAGGGGATGATTCTGAACCCGATCCACCTGCCTGCCCCTGCTGAACTCTCCTCTCCTACGAAGCCCCCTCATTTGTGGTCCATCCTGCCTCTGCCTTCTGAGAAGCTGAAGGGGGGGAGGGGGCAGGAGGGCTGGCGATCAGCCAGTACCTGGGGCAGTTCCAGGACACAGGGAAACTCTGGATGACTCCTTTGCAATTCAGACCTCTCTCCTCCCCTGTTTTTTGAGTTTGAATTGTCACATTTTGGCTTTCTTTTTTTAACAGACTTATTGAGCTCTAAATCACATACCATACCATTCACCCATTTAAAGTGTACAATTCAATGGCTTTTAGCGTATTTACAGATGTGTGCAACCATCACATATTAGGATTAGTCAATTTTAGAACATTTTCATCTCCTCAAAAAGCAATGAAACCCAGATGCTTTAGCTATGACCCCCCCATCTTCTCATACCCCCCACCCCAGCTCTAAGCAACCACTAACCCACTTTCTGTTTCTGTAGGTTTGCCTTTTCTGGACATTTCATATAAATGGAAACATATAATATGTGGGCTTCAGTGTCTGGCTTCTTTCACTAAGCATGTTTTCAAGTTTCCTTAATGTTGTAGCATGTGCCTGTGCTTCATTCTTTTGTATGGCCAAATAATATTTCATTATATGAATACACCACATTTTGTTGATCTGTTCATCCATTGAGGGACATTTGGGTTGTTTCCGTCTGTTGGCCATTGTAAATAACATTGGCATGAACATTTTGGCTTTCTGAAAAGCCCCTCCTTTCTGAAGGGCTTCCTTCCATGTTCTAGGAAATTCTGGGTCCTTTTCAGCCCCTCATACCAGACACTTGCTGACCCGATTTCTGTTCCCCCAAAAGGTGCTGAAAGCCCTAGATAGTACCTGGTCCACCATGGAGTTTGAGCACGAGCAGCACCCACGGACAGGCACCATGATGCTCAAGTCGGATGAGGTGCTGGTGGAGACGCTGGAGGACAGCCAGGTGCAGCTGCAGAACCTGATGATGTCCAAGTACCTGTCCCACTTCCTGAAGGAGGTGACGAGCTGGCAGCAGAAGCTGTCCACAGCGGACTCGGTCATCTCCATCTGGTTCGAGGTCCAGAGAACCTGGAGCCACCTGGAGAGCATCTTCATTGGTTCCGAAGACATCCGCGCCCAGCTGCCGGAGGACTCCAAACACTTTGATGACATCGACCAGGAGTTTAAGGTGAGCACAGCTCTCTCGCTCCTGCCTGGGCAGTTTCAAAAATGGCTCCATTGGAGAAAACGGGCTCCTGATGCCATGGCGGTCCCTTTCTCTTCCCAGGCCTTGATGGAGGAGGCGGTGAAAACACCCAACGTGGTCGAAGCCACCAACAAACCTGGTCTCTATAACAAACTTGAGAACCTGAAGAAGAGGTGGGTCCCACACTGTCCAGGGGAGGGGCTTCACTGTGGCAGAAACCCGAGTCATGCGCCCATTGTTGGCCAGGACGGGGAAAGCCCCAGGTTGTGGGTTAACACATCCCCTTCCTCAGAGTGCAAGCTCTCAGGCCACATCCTGCCACGCCGGCCACAGAGCAGGCCTTCAGCCTCAGGAGAAGCATTGACTGCAGAGATTAAACTATACCCCATCATACCTGGGGACACCCACCAGGTCAGGGGCTAGCAGAGAACAAGTGTGGAAGATTTGAATCAAACTGGAGCTGTGAACAGCCTGGGCGTCTCCGGGGCTGTCCGTCTAGCGCGTGGAAGGGTGGGCTGGAAAATACCCTCTACTGAGCAGGACTCAGCAGCCTTGTTTCCTCCCCCAAGGTTGGCCGTGTGTGAAAAGGCCTTGGCCGACTATTTAGAGACAAAAAGACTGGCTTTCCCAAGGTTCTACTTTGTCTCCTCAGCCGACCTCCTGGACATTCTCTCCAATGGAAATGACCCCGTGGAGGTAGGTGGGCCCCTGGCATTGTGAAGAGAGGCCAACCTCAGGTGCGGCCTCCAGGCTCCAGGCAGGTCCCTGCTTGGCTCCATGTCCAGGTGGCCCTGGGATGTTGGAGGAGTGTCCACAGGTGTCCCCGTGGCACCTCCACGAGGTCATCCACACCTGAAACCACCCAGGGGCTGGGCCATGACAGAAAGACCTGAGACTGGTCTCAGACCCTGCGCTTCCCTCCCCGAGCCTCATCCGCGTCCTCTGGAAAATGGGTGAGATGCCCGTTTCTTAGAGACACGCCCGCTCATCCTAATACATCCCAGGCGCCAGGAAGAAAAGGTCCCTTGAGGTTCCTCTTCTAAAAGAAAGGAGGGTTAGCTACCCCGGCGAAGGGAAGTGACTGTATCTTATTTTAAATCATGAAGTTCCAGACGCACAAGAAGGTAGCCACAGGGTGGCCCACAATTTAGGTTCTGAGCGTCTGACCTAGGGACGCGGGTCCCATGCCCGGGACAGAACCTTCTCAAGGAAAAGAAATCTTCAGGAACAGACATTCGGAAGGGTCCGCCTGAGAGCAGTTTTTGCCATTTGTTGGCTAAGTGCGTTCAGTCAACATCCCAGAGGCGGGGGTGGGGGGGTGGGGGGGAGTATAAGCCAAAAAAAAAAAGATGCTTAAAACCACCCGAGGAAGACCCAGGCTTCGTGTCTCCCGCCTTTGCACCCCTTGGCTGCAAAATCCAGTGATCCCCCCCGCCCAATCCAGGTGAGCCGCCACCTGTCCAAGCTCTTTGACAGCCTGTGTAAACTGAAGTTCCGCCTCGACGCCGACGGGAAGCCGCTCAGGTTTGGCCTGGGCATGTACAGCAAAGAGGATGAGTACGTGGACTTTGACCGGGAATGTGACCTCTTGGGGCAGGTGCGTGCGTGTGCGGATGGACACCCCCGCCCCAACCCAGGACAACAGTGCAGCGTGTATAGGGCTACACGGCCTCAGACAGGCTGTCACCCCCAGCCTGGGACCACCCCTCTCTCCTCTTCCCTCTGCCTCTCAGAACAAATGCTTAAGGGGCTTCTCTATAGAATTTCCAGCACAGCCTTACCCACACAGTATGAGGTGCATTGTGAGGGAAAAAAAAGAAGAGAAAGGAGGGGAGGGAGGGGGAGAAAAGGTGTATTAATGCCATTGAGTCTTTATTATTTTATTTATTATTATTAATGCCAAGGGGTTAGTGTTAGCGGCACCCGCCCCCCGCTTTGAAGGGGGCCACACACACCTGAACCAACCAGTTCTCATCCCTGCTCAGCATAAGGGGCTTTACTGCTTTGATTTAGCAGAGGGGTCCCTTTACCTTGGGCAGCCCGGCCCCCTTTCCAGCTTTCCCCCACCCCAGGTGGCTGCTCCCTTCTGCTGACAGCAAGCTTCCTGGCTGCCTTCCACACCCCCCGTCCCCCAATCTCTTTGCCCAAGTATTGATCAAGCCTCCCAATCAATCTTGACATTAGACTAAGCAAAATGTAATTCAGAGGTAAGTCAGCTTGGGGGGTAAAAATCTCACGCAAGAAAACCCGAGCTCCCACAACGTGAATTCGGAGAACCTGGCCAGATGGGGTTGGCAGGCCGGTGGCAAGATCCAGTCCTCAGTTTGTTCAGATGCTTCCCACACGTAACTGCTTACAGACATAAGCACGTACTACAGCGAGCTCTGCCTGCACTGTCTTTGTAGTTTAAAAGAAAAATCAACCCAATTATCTCATTTGGGTATTTTCCCCCCGGTTGCAGTTAGCTGAAGTTTTGTATTTTAAGATAACACACAAGGCTCGTCAGCAGGTTTGTCCACATGACAATCTAAGACCCTGAGATGATGCACCTGGGGAGCTAGTGGGGGCTCCACTAGTAAGGGACACGGGGCAGCGGGGCTGGGAGACAGGCCCCGCATCTCTGCACATCGGCACCACTTCATAGGGTCAGACATAGACTATCTTCTCCTCTTGATTTTTCTCTGGTTTCCCCTCCCTTCTCTGTGTAGAAACAGTTAATGCACACGAATGCCCAATGCAACTAGTTTTGCGGGTACAGCTGGGCTTGCTGACCACATTTTTCAAGCTGGTCATTCTTACTGCTCTGAAAACCTGGCTATTTCTACCCCTGGGATGATGAGGAGGATGATGACAAATGGTCATTTAATTTTTAAATGACAAAGCAAGCCATCAGAATGAGCTGTGCTCACCCCTCTCTGGTCCCTGTGGCTCCGTCCCCAGGTGGAGGTCTGGCTGAACCGGGTGTTGGACAGGATGTGCGCCACACTCCGCCACAAGATCCCGGAAGCCGTGGTGACCTACGAGGAGAAGCCAAGGGAGCAGTGGATCTTTGACTACCCTGCCCAGGTCTGAGGCTGGGTGAACGGAGCTCACCTGTCCTGGGTTAGCCACAGTGGGTGGAGAACAGCCACCTTACTGATGTGAACTCTTCTGTCACACTGAACGATGCTCACGTTGGCGGGGGGCCGGGGGCCGCTCTGTTTTCAGGTTGCGCTCTCGTGCACCCAGATCTGGTGGACAACCGAGGTGGGCCTGGCGTTTGCCAGGCTGGAGGAAGGCTACGAAAACGCCATCAAAGATTACAACAAGAAACAGGTGTGTGCCCCCATCCCATGTCCATCCAAAGCTTCTTGCTCTGAGGTGCCCCCTGTGCCACTGCCATTTCTGTGGGTCAAAAGCAACCAAGTACTGGCACCCCCCAACATCCTTCTGCCTGAGAGTAACTGCTTTAGAAGTACATGACTTTAATTCTCTCATTTTTAAATTTATTTATTTATTTATTTTTGGCTGTGTTGGGTCTTCGTTTCTGTGCGAGGGCTTTCTCTAGTTGCAGCAAGTGGGGGCCACTTTTTTTTTTTTTTTTTTTTTTTTTTTTTTTTTTTTTTGCGGTACGCGGGCCTCTCACTGTTGTGGCCTCTCCCGTTGCGGAGCACAGGGTCCGGACGCACAGGCTCAGCGGCCATGGCTCACGGGCCCATCCGCTCCGTGGCATGTGGGATCTTCCCGGACCGGGGCACGAACCCGTGTCCCCTGCATCGGCAGGCGGACTCTCAACCACTGCGCCACCAGGGAAGCCCTGGGGGCCACTTTTGATTCAACTTTTTAAAAGATTCTTGGTTAGAAATTTAGAAACTAAAGATAACTTTTAAAATAAACGCGAAAGCAACCAAAAACCCCACCACCCATATATAACCCAGTCAACAAATTCTTATCTAACATTCTAATCTTTTCGTGTGCATATAATCGATTCCTAGGCAAAGATACATAAACTGTCCACACAGCTTTAAAATCCTGGTTTTACATAACGTCCGCCATCTTTCACGGCATCCGATCTTCTTCTACACCATTTGTAGTGGCTCCTTGATATTCCGCGTGGGGACCTGTTCCCCAGCGTTCCCCACCCCCAGTTGGGGGACAGCGAGAGCTTCTTTCTGTGTCTCGTTGTTGTGAACAAGAGCACGGGGGTCTTCCCTACCCGACCGTGGGGGACCCCCCAGCCCGGAGTGTGCCCCGCAATCGGTGTCCCAGCCGAGGTGCCTTCTCTCCTGCAGATCAGTCAGCTGAATGCGCTCATTACCCTGCTCATCGGAAACCTCAGCCCCGGGGACAGGGTGAAGGTCACGACCATCTGTACCATCGACGTCCATGCCCGGGACGTGGTCGCCAAGATGATCACTGCCAAGGCACGGGCGCCGGGAAGGGCCGGGAACCCCGCGGGGGGCTGGTGCCTGGGACCCCAGCGCACGCCCCCATCCCAGTTATCGCTGCTTCCTCCTGGGTTGAGGGAGGCGGGCGACGTGACTCCAGATAGTGGCTACCGCCTCCTGCATCCCTTCTCTCAGCCCTGGTAAGCGACTGGCCAAGCAGCCCAATCAGGGGTGCCCACGGTTCAGTGAGACTCAGTGGCGCACGGAGTTAGGCTTGACGTGGGCACCACGGGAGGGGCTGGAAGCCGGGGAGTACCCCCAGGGCAGGGGCCAGCAGGAGGCACACCGGCCTGCCCCTCCCGCAGGTGGAGAGCGCCCAGGCCTTCACCTGGCAGTCCCAGCTGCGGCACCGCTGGGATGAGGAGAAGAAGCACTGCTTTGCCAACATCTGCGATGCCCAGATCCAGTACTCGTACGAGTACCTGGGCAACACTCCACGGCTGGTCATCACCCCGCTCACCGACAGGTGAGGACGCACCGGCCACCTTCCTGCCTGGCCCTGAGCAGTGCAGCGGGGGACTCACACTGTTCTCTGGGCCCTTCCCCGTGAGTCCTCGCGCTGTCAGACCCGAACGTGCCCTGCTGAGGCTGACGGGTCCGGGCATTTGGGTCAGATTCAGTCCTGCTACCGGCCAGGCACCCAGACTCAGGGGCCATGATCTTATTCCCTCCCTCCGACACTGGCTGTATGGCCTTGGGGGTGTTGCTCAGCCTGTCTGAGGACCTGCGCAGTGGAGACATTACTTTATAAATCCTCAGCAGCTCGTTGAGGGTCAAGCGAGTCATTTAACACCAAAAAGCACTCAGACCAGCAGCTGCTCAGAGCGAACCATCAGTGCCTGTGAAGTGACTGTTAGGTTAGGCAGGGAGCCCTCCTCTAATGCCCTGGTGGGTACAGCCCCCACGTGGCATCCGCGCCGGCAAGACGGTGTCTGCTCTTTGGTGACATCACAAGCGCTTCCCACTGGCTCCCTTTGGTGCCTCCTTGGGGCTTGGGGGGTGTCACTGAACCACAGTGAAAGAAAGCGGGCGGCTGTGGGGTTGCCACCCGCGAGGTGATCGGAGGTCCTTTGCAGGTGCTATATAACCTTGACCCAGTCCCTCCACCTGATCATGGGCGGAGCCCCCTCTGGCCCCGCCGGAACTGGTAAGACAGAGACAACCAAGGACCTGGGCAGAGCCCTGGGCACCATGGTCTACGTCTTCAACTGCTCCAAGCAGATGGACTACAAGGTACGCATCCCAGGCCCAGGGGGGCCTGAAGTCCCCAGGGAGGACCACCCACGGCCCCTCCCTCAGAAGGCACAGCCTCCTCGCCCCAAGTGAGCTCTAGATGTGTGGACACTGCAGGCCGGACCCAGGCAGGAGGCACCAGCTCCCCAGTTTGCTGACGGCGTCCACCAGACGGACAGACTGAGCAGTGGTGCCCCCACTGGCGGCCTTGGCCCTCCTGGGAGGCTGGGCCTCTGCAGCATGACCAGCGTGTCTGGTAGAGGCTTTCAGGGTGGGCACAAGCATCCCCAAACGTCCTGCTTCCCCCGGGGAGGTAACCCCTCCCAACCTACATTCCAAGCTTGTCCCCGGCAATTGGGGGCACCAGACAGAGTGAGCACCTTTGAGAGCTTGGGGGGCGGGGTAGCATGAGGGGCGGGTATAGGGTAGGGGCCGCGTCCTAGCGGTCACTGGACACTTTGCAGTACAGCCACAGCTCTCAAAGGGCCCGGAAGAGAGGTGACCATGGAGGTCAGGTCAAAGCAGCCCCTGGGGGCCGGGGGGACACTGAGATCAGGAGCTCGGGCCTGCAGGGGGCCTCCCTGCCCCACCCCCATCGGAGCCCCACAGTCCAGGGGACCCCATCTTGAGGCTGAGGGTGGGGACAGCTGCCCCTTCTGACTCAAGGCCACAGCCCACACTGGCCTTCTGGGTTTTAGTAAAGTGAAATCTGAAGCTGGATCTTCCCAGAAGGAATCCTGTATATAAACGTTGAAGAATCATCCTGATTATCCAGCTGGGGCCTGCCGTCCATCCCCCTACCTTAGAGGGAAGCCCCCTCTCTTGTGTGCTGGTGGAAAATGCTAGGGCTGAACTTTACACAAACTCACTTATCTGAGCCCAGGCAAAGCCCCCATGCCAGGGAGGGTCTGGGCTCTTCCTGGCACCCAGCCCCGGGCAGGATTAACCCTCCCAGGGAGTGAACGTCCTGCCTCTAGCCTTCTGAGGGCCCCAAAGTTCCCAAGCCGGACCCTCAGCCAGGGGGCTGATAGGGCAGATAGGGGCTCCCGGCAGGGCTCTCCACATGTGCTTCTCCCATCTCACCCTTTCTAGTCCTGTGGCAATATCTACAAGGGCCTGGCCCAGACTGGAGCCTGGGGCTGCTTCGATGAGTTTAATCGAATCTCCGTGGAGGTCTTGTCTGTGATCGCCGTACAGGTAGGGCCCGCGTGGTCTCTGGGTCACATACGGGAACTCACTGCCCTGACGGCTTGGGGCTCGTCAGCTTTCCTGTAGGCTCAGGTCAGCCTCACTGAGTTGGGGGTGTGGCACAAAGGTGAGCGGGACCCCAGCCCTGTCCTTCAGGGGCCCACAGTCTGGTGGGGCCCACAGAAGGGAAACAGTAAGGATCAGGCCCAGTGTCACATATGTAACCGAATACAGATGAGGAGATAATCAGTTTTGCCTAGGGGACCAGGACAGAGGGCTTTGTCTCAATTACCAATGGAGCTGGGCATTGGAGGATGTCTAGGAGTTTATCAGTTAGACAAGGGCGCTGGGAGGGAGAGAAGGAGGAAATGAGCCCGAGTAGTTTGGGAACACCCATGACAGAGTGCAGGACTGCCTAGTTCTGGGCTTTATTTGAACTCTCTGTGCCTTCATCTTCTAATCTGTAGAATGGGCTTGCTGGCAGGATTAGGGGTGAGTGCAGGTAGCTGGCCTCCTCCACTGTTGTTTCCCCACCTCGGCATAGACATGGAACTATCCCCAAGCCCTGGGGCTGGAGGCCAGTACGGCAAAGAGAGGACGAGGGCAACCAGCGCCCCCTGGACCCATGGGCAATGCTGACGGCTGCCTTGGGGACCCCTGCCCCCAAAGTCAGTGCACACACCCCAGGATAATTACGTAGAGCTCTGTTGACTCAGATGGAGGAGCAGGAACTGGAACGGAACATTAGGAGAGGCTCCATGTGGAGGGGAGGGGTCCCACCGCCAGCCCCTGCCCTGCTGGGTTGTGAGCCGCAGGCTGCAGACCAGTCTGGGAGGAAAGTCCTGGACAACTAGGCGTGCGCTTTGCTCCAAAGCCCCAGGCTCCTAGGTCAGGGCTTAAACTGTGGCTGCAGGGCGCCCTCCAGTGGTGACTTGGAGATTTGCAGCTGCTCAGCACCACCGAGGGTCAAAGGCAGCATATGGTCCCTGAATTCAGATTTCACCTGGGGCTGACTTTCTGATGTGGGGATGGCTACCAATCAGCCCTTCCACGGGTCACACTGCCTGAGCAGGAACGGGACACACAGAACAGCTAGGGGGTGGAACGCCCCTCAGTAATATCAAGGAACAGCCACAACCTGGAGGAATCCCCAGGGCGTCTCACTGAGTGACCAAAGCCCGTCTCAGATGACACACTGTACCATCCCGCTTACTAACGTTCACGAAAGACAGAATCACAGAAACGGGAGCGGATGAGTGGTTGCAGGGGGTCAGGGGAGGGCAGGCTGGGAGAACGGTGGGGATGGCTATAGAGGGTGACAACACCTGAGGTCACAGAGATGTCCCATCATCTCCATGTTGCTGTCCTGGTGGTGATGCTGCACTATGGTCACCCTTGGGGGGCGCCGGGGAGGGGCCCATGGGATCCCCTCCACATTCGTTCTTACAACTGCATGTGAATCTACAGTTGTATCAAAGTTTAAGGTTTAATTTTTAAAAAGAAAAAGAAATCAGGAAGGTCCTCTGCAAATTCACAGCCACACGCTTTAGCACAAACAAAGATCTGTCCAGCCCGTCGAAGGTGGTCATTCCCACGTGAATGCGTCTGTGTACCCACTGTTTAGGTAAAATGTATCCAAGATGCAATTCGGGCCAAGAAAGAAACGTTTAATTTCCTGGGAGAGATGATAAGCCTCATCCCCACCGTTGGCCTCTTCATCACCATGAACCCCGGGTACGCCGGACGTGCGGAGCTGCCCGAGAACTTAAAGGCCTTGTTCAGGTGTGTGGTGGGCGGGGATGGCATGAGGAAGTGCCCAGGAGGGGGCTGCGGAGGGCAGAGGGCGAGGCCGACCAGAGGGTGCTGTGGGAGAGGAGGAGTCTGGAGACAAGGCCCGAGTGAGAGGGACCAGCCGGCCAGGGCCTCTGACACCTGGGGTGGAGGTCCCGTTTCAGGCACAACCGGCCAGTGAGGGAGCACAGGGCTCAGGTGAGTCTCAGAGGAGTTGAGTTAAAGGGATGCAGGGCCTGGAGACGCCCCTGTGCGGGGTGTAGGAGGAACAAGTGAGGCGGGAAGCAGAGCCAGGCGGCGGGAGGGGGCCTGGGAACCCGGCTCCGCGCCTAGACTCTCAGCCAGTGACGCTGTGCTCCTCCTGGCAGGTGAGGTGTGCCCTGAGGTGACCAGGGGCAGGTGGGGGCATGGTTGGAAGAGGGGGAGAAGCCAAGGCAGACCCTCTGACCCCCTCAGGCCCTGCGCCATGGTGGTCCCCGACTTTGAACTGATATGCGAGATCATGCTGGTGTCTGAGGGCTTTCTGGAGGCCCGCCTTCTGGCCAGGAAGTTCATCACGCTCTACACCTTGTGTAAAGAGCTGCTGTCAAAGCAGGTGTGTGACAGCGTCCTGGGCCCGCAGAGCTGCGGTCGGGAGGGGTTACAAACACAGGTGGCCCGCATGCCTCCCAGGCAGCCTGGTGGAGCCTCCACACGTCCTAGCGGCAGGCTGGCCTCGGTCCTAGCCCCGCCCCCCCGCCCGCCGGGGCGCTCACGCCCGCCCGCCCCTGCCCTCCACTCGCAGGATCATTATGACTGGGGCCTGCGAGCCATCAAGTCTGTGCTGGTGGTGGCCGGCTCCCTGAAGAGGGGCGACCCCAGCCGAGCAGAGGACCAGGTGCTGATGAGGGCACTCAGGGACTTCAACATCCCCAAGATTGTCGCCGACGACCTGCCCGTGTTCATGGGGCTCATCGGGGACCTCTTCCCCGCACTGGACGTGCCTCGGAAACGGGACCTGAATTTTGAGAAGGTGGGTACAGCCAGGGTCACGCCGGTCCGGGAAGCCACACCCCGGCCTCCTTCCTGCCGAGGATGCCTATTTCCGCCACGCGCCAGATGGGTATCTGCCTAAGTGGCAGGTACCACACTGGGGTGGTGGTCACGTCTGCCAGCGGGTAATGGCCACGCATGCATGCCTCCCTCTGCCCCGAGGAACGTCCTGAGGCCACGGGTTGCCTCTCCAGCCCCTCTTGCCATGCTGGGGGGTCGGGAGAGGAAGGGGAGGTTGCTTTGGGCAAACCCATTCCCCGCCCGGGGTTCTCAGCAGCACCCACGGCAGAGCACGTAAACATCCCCATGGGCAGGGCCGCTATTCCCTTCTGATCTCTCCACTGGGCAGGGGGCTCCCTCGCCCTGCACGGTGGGCCCAGCGCCCCGTTCCTGCACGCCTTCCCCAGGTCATCAAGCAGAGCATCGTGGAGCTCAAGCTGCAGGCGGAGGAGAGCTTCGTGCTGAAGGTGGTGCAGCTGGAGGAACTGCTGCAAGTCAGGCACTCGGTGTTCGTCATCGGGAACGCGGGCAGTGGCAAGTCCCAGGTACATGCCCAGCCGGGGACCCAGCCCAGTGCGTCCCGGTAGGAAGTGTGTCACGGACCGGGAAGGAAGCTGTGACGGGGGGCCGGGGACAGCGGAGGAGGCGCGGAGTGGCCAGCGGACCCTGGTCCCACCGATGAGGCCCTTCTCCCAGGTCCCCCTCTCTTCCTCCTCCTTCCCCCTTGAAATCAGTCACCCCGCCTCTCTGCAGCCAACCCGCTGCCCTCCTGTCCCCCGCCCCCTACCACTACCTGGGCACAGTGGAAAGCAGAGGGCGGCGGCCAACATGACTGATACCCATAACATCGGAAAATTCTAAACCAGCCGAGTATTCAGCTAGCCACCCACAGGATGGACTATTACACTATTATTAAAGATCATTTCCAAAGACTATGTAACATGAGGGGCGCTCACTGCAAGTTATTTTTAGAAGGCAGAAACTGTAGGAACCAGTTTTCTAAAAAGGAATGTGTGTATATCTGTCTACACACATACCCATGGGAAACATCCTCAGATGTCCTCAGAAACCCTTTTCTCTGCAGGGGGAGGAATTACAGGTAGTTTCCTTCCTTTAATTTTTCTTTCAGCGAGCGCGTTACTTTTATCATCAGGGAACTAGCATGAACTTTACCCGGTCTGGGCACAAGCAGCCCTCCTCTGTGCACAGACAGGAACAATCGCAGGGCGTCTTCCTGGACGTTGTTTGGGGGTCGCAAAGTCACCCGCGTGTCGCCAAAGCAAAGCAGGCCCAGAGCAGGGATTCTGCCTGTGGGTCTTCAAGGGCCCTTGGAGCTCACACAAGGGCCCTAGCTCGGGTCTGGGTGTGGGATGTGGCCCTGAATGAGCAGCCCCCGCCTCGGTGCAGGTCCTCAAGTCTCTGAACAAGACCTATCAGAACCTGCAGAGGAAGCCGGTCTCTGTGGACCTGGACCCCAAGGCCGTCACCTGTGACGAGCTCTTCGGCATCATCAACCCAGTGACCAGGGAGTGGAAAGATGGTAATGCAGACGGCATCCCCGGCAGGGCCGAGAGGGCGAGGGCTCGGAGCAGGCGTCCCAGGCCTGGGTCCACGGCGGGCCCGCTTTGCCGTGGCCGCTCGGCCGGCCTCTGTGCAGTGAGCACGTGGCTGAGCCCCCGAGGGAGGCCCTCAGCAGGTCCAGCTGTGGTGAGGGGGCCCACACGTATGCGTGGTGCACAATGATGGTGCTTGCAGAGAGCAGGAAGACCACAGAGGGGGGCTGCTTCACTCTCCTGGGTGGGAGGAACCAGGGGAGCCATGGACACCGGAGCATCAGCACACCTGCCTCAAGCAGGGCTGAGGGGAGACGGGCCCCCACCCCATGGTCCACAGGAGGAGAGTCCTGAAGTGCAGGCTGGAGCCTCGGGTGCTGGGAATGGTGTTTCTCTGGGGAAGGGCCTTGATGAGATCTGTGCTTTATATAAAAAAAAAAAAAAAAAAAAAAACTCGGGACATTGGAGAAAGGACAGGTGAGGGGCTAGGGGAGATGGGGGGCCCCAAGGGTGGTCCAGGCGGAGGAAGGGACACTGGAGGGGTTGGAAGAGGTGGGTGTGTACTGCTTGCCAGGGGCCATCCCCACCCCCGCCCCACCCAAGCTTCCATGCATCCCCCTCCTGGGACAGGAAGCCGGGGAGGTTCTGCTCCAGTCTCCTCTCTGTGAGAGGACCCTGCCCGCCACATCCCCCTCTGCCCCTCTCCCTGCTTTCTTTTTGTGACTTGGCATCTATTTCCACACGTGTATCTTGCGTCATCACCCCCTCCACTGGGATGCTAGCTCTGTGGGGTGGGCAGGGGCTTCAGTTGTCCCTACGCCCCCTGCTCTGAGCCTGACTCTTTTTTTTCCCTGTTTTTTTTTAATTAATTAATTTTATTTATTTTATTTTTGGTGGCGTTGAGTCTTCATTGCTGCGCACGGGCTTTCTCTAGTTGCGGCGGGTGGGGGCTACTCTCCGTTGTGGTGCGCGGGCTTCTCGTTGCGGTGGCTTCTGTTGTGGAGCATGGGCTCTAGAGCGTAGGCTCAGTAGTTGTGGCGCACGGGCTTAGTTGCTCCGCGGCATGTGGGATCCTCTCGGGCCAAGGATCGAACCCCTGTCCCCTGAATTGGCAGGCGGATTCTTATCCACTGCGCCACCAGGGAAGTCCCTGAGCCTGACTCTTTTAAGACCACTCAGCAAACCTTTATTGAGTGAATGAATGAAAGAGGGAAGGGGTGAGTGAAGGGGTACAGGGCGGGGCAGTGGCCTTCCACGTAGGGCTGTTGAATCTGAGAACTGGACCAGACTTGAGGGGGATGTCGGGGGGCAGAGGCAGGGCTGGAGTCACAAAGGTGGGTCCTTGGGGTCAGGAGAAGGGCAGGAAATGAGCCAGGTCCCCTCCAGTCTGAGGGCCTCCGCTGTCCCTCTGAAGTAGGGCACTGGCCACCTCTGAGAGAGAGGCCAGTGTTGGCCCAGAGGGGACAAGAGGGGGCAAGCTTGGTCTCAGCCCCTGTGGCCCCAGCGAGAGCCGCCCAGAGCTGGACCTGACAGAGCCCCACCACCCACAGGCCTCTTCTCCACCATCATGCGGGACCTGGCCAACATTCCTCACGACGGCCCCAAGTGGATCGTCCTGGATGGGGACATAGACCCCATGTGGATCGAGTCCCTCAACACCGTCATGGATGACAACAAGGTACAAGGGACCCCTGGATCCCAGAGCTGACCCCCCAAGAAAGGCAGTAACGTGGGGGAGGGGAGCATATGGGACATGCCACATGTCTCGCCTGCCGCACTCAGCAGACAGGACCTGCTGTGCGTGGGGACTCAGGAGGGGGCCTGCCTGGAGTTCTACACAAAGCGTTATGGACGAGGGAAAGCCCCCCTCCCCCATCACAAGGCGCGTTCCTCGCAGGATGCAGGCCCGCGTGCACCCGGCTCACCTGCTTTTTGGCCGCAGAGTGGGCGAAGGATGCAGACGTAGTGTTCCTGTCTGACTGATGCGTGGCACGATGTCGGAGGGGTAGCTAATATCTTGGAAGGCGCGGACAGCGTTGAGAATTATCTAGAAGCAGCTTAAGAAAGTGATTCTCAATTGGGTGGAGGAGGGAACCCCAGAATTCCTGGGGAGGGGTCAGGGTCATGGTTTGAAAGGCAAATTTAGCCTCAGAGTGAAGTCCTACGTCATCCACGCACGTGTGGACGCTCTCCATGGCCCTGGGGTGGGAAGGGCCGGGGGGGGCTGGCATCGAGTACGGCAGGGAGACGCTGGATTAGGGAAGCTGGTTGGTGGCTGGCGGGGATACGGGGAGTGTCCCCGACCTCCTCCTCTTCTGAGATGTGACCTGTGAAACCCTCAGGACGAGGGTGCTTTGGGGCTGAAACCCACAGGCCTGTGCCCCTCACTAGGTCCTCACCCTGGCCAGCAACGAGCGGATCCCCCTGAACCACACCATGCGGCTGGTGTTCGAGATCAGCCACCTGAGGACGGCCACACCGGCCACCGTCTCCAGAGCCGGCATTCTGTACATCAACCCGGCGGATCTAGGGTGGACCCCGTGAGTTGGGCTTTTGTTCTCCTGCTCCAAACTATGCAGAGAAAAAGGAGGGCGTTGGCATTTCAGAACTTCCTGTGTATGCATTCATTCATTCACTCACTCACTCGCTCATTCATACGATAAGTACCTTGTGCTGGGCCCTCCCCAGGCAGCAGCGTGGGGGCAATGAAAGGAGGTGGGACAGATGTGTGAATAAGTGATGTAATGCATGGAGACTCTGCATCACGGCAGCTAACGAAACAGAACTTTGTACCACATGCAGGGAACTCTGAGGAGGAGGGAGGGAGGGAGGGTCTGGGCCTGTTGTGGAGACAGGAAGTCTTCTGGAGGAGCTGGAAGTTTGGGCTGACGCCTGACAGCAGAAGGAGCTTTCTGGATGGACAGATAGGGGAAAGCATTCCAAGTAAGAACCAACATGTAAGGGGCATCAGGGCGCAAGTGTGAGCTTCCCAGGAACTGACGGTGGTCAGGTGTTCGTGGATGGAGCGTGAAGCGCGAGGATGCTCTTGGCAGGAAGGGACTGACCCTGGACCAGCCTCCAGGGCCGGCACAGGGGCCCTTTCTGACGTGACGAGGAGAGCTCATGGCAGCAGATGACGGGTGGCCACTGGGGACGGGGCGGAGCGATGGATGTGAGAAATGTTTGAAGGCTTGCCATTGATCCTGGAGGCATGTTTTTGTACTTGGACACATGGCTGGTAATTTATACGCCAGGACATCCTGCATGGTCTTGAGTAGAAACCCCAGTGCAACATTCTGGGACTGACAGGCTCAGGAGAAACACCTCGGCTGCATTCATTCAGTTGTCCACTTCATTCATTCATTCACTCAACCAGTGCTTTCTGCCACCTGCTGTGTGTCTGACCCTCGGATGCTCCGTGCTGCGGAAACTGGGTCTCCCGGAGAGATGTGGAGAGTGGTAAGAGATGTTGGGAGGAAGAAGAATCCTTGAAGGATTCGAGAAGGAACAGGTAGAAGGGAAACCAGGGAGGTGACACCCCACATAGCCAGGGAGGAAAAAAGCTTCAGGAGGAAAGCAGCGTCGAGAGGGTCGCGTCCGACGGTCAAGGAGCCGAGCGTAGAAAGTTGCCACTGGATTTGGCAGCTGGGAGCTCACCATTAACTCAGGAAGAACAGCTTCCTGGCGCCACAGGGGCAGAAGCCAGATGGCAATTCACGGAGGAGGAATTGAGAGGAGGCCCTGGTGATGAGGGTCTTTCTGGAAATGTCTCATAGCAGCGGGGGCGAGATGAGCAGGCATGGGTGTTTCCAGGCACAGGGAAGTGTGCCTGTGGGGAGAGGGGGGAGGTGGAGAGTTCACGCTCGGTGCGTCTGTGCATCGAGTGGGAAGTGAGACCGCCGTCTCCCGATGCAGCGAGGCCGGGGCTAGGCGGGTACACGAGCGCAGTGACCCTGCAGGGACAGAACCAGAACTGGCCTGACCCACAGGGGCCTGGGGGCCGCTGAGACCCAGCACCACTATGCCGCCTTGTCCAGCAACACCTGTCATCCTGCTTTGTTAGGGTCCTGTGGCCGCCATGACAAAGGACCACAAACCGGGCAGCTTCAAACAATGGAAGTTTTTTCTCTTCTGGTTCTGGAGGCCAGAAGTCTGAAATCAGGTGTTGGAAGGGCTGGTTCCTTCTGGAAGCTCTGAGGGGGAATCTCTTCTAGGGCTTCTCCCCCAGCTCCTGGTGTTGCTGGCAGTCCTTGGCTTGTAGACACGTCACCCGTCACACAGCCACATTTCTGAGTCTCACGTGGTCTCCCCCTGCACATGCCCCTTCAGCCAGGAGTGGTCTTGGGGCTCCAGAGGGATAACCAAGAGAGGGGGTGGCATCCTGGGGACCAGGAGGGGACCCGGGTTTTGCTGGAGAGAAGTGGAGAGGCTGAGAGCCTGCTCAGGCCCCCCCAACCCAGAGAAAGAGCAGCCCTCCAGCAGGGGCAGCCATGACTCAAGGCAGGGGTGGCTGAGCATATCCAGGAGGGGGAGGTGAAGCAAAGCTCCGGGGCCAGAGGGACCCCGTGGCCTCTGGGGACAGGGCAGGAGCCTGCAGGGAAGCCACTCGTCCTCCCGGGGTCTGGGTCTGGGTCTGGGTCTGGGTCGGCTTTTCAGATCAAAGCTAGCGCGCACATTTGCATGCACTAAATGTCTCTAGCAAGGCAAAATTTAAAATTTGATATATCCGCCTTCAAGATAGAAGGCAAATGCAGCAGTCTATTTATAGATTTGCAAATTGGTCTCCATTCTGAAGACCAACTGTATTTGGAATCCAGTTCTCAGCTGCACTGTGTTTGCCTGTGGACGTAGAGTGTTTAAAGGTTTCCTCTGTTACCTAGTGAGCCCAGGGGCAACGGGGCAGAATTTTTGAGCCCTTGGTTCTCTGTTCTGCTAGGGGTGCAGTAATAGGCAGAGCTTCCAAAACGTGCGCTCACTTGCAGAAAGGCATGTCTGCTGGGGCTGCGGAGGGCAGGCAAGCTGCGTCGGGTAACGCGAGCTTCCTGCTTACGTTTTGGGCATCCTAGAAAGGACAGCTCACTGAGCTCATCAGCCCGCAAGGGAGCCGGACGCTCTTTCTGCTTTTAGCAGGCACTTGTTTAGCACTGACCGTGGACCAGGCTCCCCTCTATGAGCTTTAAAAATATCAGCCCAGGTAGTCCTTCAAATATGGGAGTGATTATCATCACTCCCATTTACGGATGAGAAACCTGAGACCCAGACGTGTTGAGTAACTTGCCCGAGGCCATGGCTGGCCACACTAGAGCCCATTCAAGCCAGGCAGTCGGGCTCTAGAATCCACACCCCTCACAGCCGTGGTGGGCCACCTCTATACAACCCACTCCAGAGATGTATGTGTGCCAGACAACCCAACGTGGCTCCTCAGGAATGCCTGTTGTATTGGTTTGGACTCTTCCGTTGAATGTGTCAGTTGGCTCAATTCACCATGTATGCTTCAGGCATGGCTGGATCCAGGAGTCCAGCTAATGCAATGATGTGTCCCTGCTCCTCTCCTTTCCTTTCCCTTTTCTTCCCTTCCCATCCCCTCCCTCTCTCTCCCCCAGACGATGTTATGAAACTTCCCTCTCCTCTTCTCCTATATCTAGCTCTACTGTCCTCAGTATTATCTGCATTTGGGGGCAGGAAGGATGGCTCCCATTTGTTCTAGGAGGTCAGCACCCCACCGCTAGAATCCCAGGGAAAGAGCACACCCTCGTCAGATCCTCTTAAGGTCTGGGACTGGCCGCATCACCAGGCAGGAGTACCAGAATCACGTGGAAGCGTTCACCAAGCGGAGGGTCGCCAGGGGGCACCCAACTTGGTGGCCCAGTCCTCCAGCACCTCCCGTCTTCCCCAGGGTGGTGAGCAGCTGGATCGAGAGCCGCACAGTGCAGTCGGAAAAGGCCAACCTGATGATCCTCTTTGACAAGTACCTGCCCACCTGCCTGGACAAGCTTCGCGTCGGGTTTAAGACGATCACTCCGGTGCCCGAGATCACGGTCATCCAGATGATCCTGCACCTGCTCGAGTGCCTCCTTACCGAGAAGAACGCACCACCCGACTCTGCCAAGGAGCTGTACGAGCTCTACTTCGTGTTCGCCTGCTTCTGGGCCTTCGGAGGGGCCATGTTCCAGGACCAGGTGAGCAGCCGGCCGCGACGGGTGCCTGGCCACCCAGACCCGGTCTCCTGGCATCGCTCTCAGCTGGGCCGTTTCTGTGCTTTATTTTGTTTCCCAACAGCTTGTAGATTATCGGGTCGAGTTCAGCCGATGGTGGATCAACGAATTTAAGACAATCAAGTTCCCCTCGCAGGGAACGATCTTTGACTACTACATAGATCCCGACACCAAAAAGTTCCTGCCGTGGACGGACAAGGTGCCCCGCTTCGAGCTGGACCCTGATGTCCCGCTGCAGGTAACTGCCCAGAGCGGTGACGATTTAGGAGCAGGACTCAGAGCCCCATCCCACTCGCTTCTCAATGGGATGTCCAGTCGCAAACGGTTTTCAACAATAGGACCTTTCAAGTAAGACTGGGGATTTGACAAACTGTCCAGGTCTGCAAGTTTGTTCGGAAGGTGGGAATTGGAGGCTCAGGTGTGTCTGGGGTTACAGCTCCTCCCTCTCTCCCCCCATCCTCCTGCCCCCTCCCCCAGGCCTCACTGGTACACACCACAGAAACCATCCGCATCCGCTACTTCTTGGACCTGCTCATGGAGAAGTCATGGCCAGTGATGCTGGTGGGGAATGCAGGGACGGGCAAATCGGTGCTGATGGGGGACAAGCTGGACAGCCTGAGCACAGACGACTACTCAGTGCAGGCCGTGCCCTTCAACTTCTACACGACCTCGGCTACGCTGCAGGGTGAGGCTGAGAACAAGCGTGGGTCCTCACAGCCCGGCCTCGACATACCCCATCACTCTCATCCGACGCGACTGCCCCCCAGTCCCACCCTGACGTTCCTCACCGCGCCTCCTTACTGCAGACCCGGGAGCTTGCCAGCTGCCTCTCCACTTCCCACGCCCCCACCCACTGCTCCCTATGCCCAGAGCAGGGGGACGAGGGTGGCAGATCCCACAGGGAGCTCCCCTCATAACCAGTCTCAGGTGGCCCCGAGGTCGATGAGCACACGGTTCCTGTCTCCGTGCCTGGAGCCAGTGGTGCCCACCACCCTCTCCTTTACTCCTGAGGTGGCTGGAGTCCAGCCCACCTGTCTTTGGTGCCCCAGGGCTACCCTTTGGGCCACCGCCTCTGAGATCTACCAGGCACCGTGGTAGTCACCCCATTCCCTTCTCTAGGTGTTCTCGAAAAGCCGCTGGAGAAGAAATCAGGGCGGAATTACGGGCCACCAGGCACCAAGAAGCTGGTCTACTTCATCGACGACATGAACATGCCTGAGGTGGACAAGTACGGGACAGTGGCCCCGCACACCCTCCTCCGGCAGCACATGGACCACAGGCACTGGTGAGTGTGTGTGTGTTAGGGGGTTGCCACAGGGAGGATGCAGGGCTGGGACACAGGACCACGCTGATGGGGTCACAGGTCTGGGGAGCGGTGGGGGGGTCAAGGTCTCCTCCTCTCATACATTCCGCAAATACGCCCTGGGCATCTGCCAGGCCCCGGGCTAGCGGCTGTGGCCTGCAGTTCCATGGAGCAGGGACAGACAGGTACCCCTCCGATTGAAGTGTCCATATGGCAGAGAAGACAGAGGGGTGCAGTTCCAGGGTGAAGGGAGCAGTCACAGAGGACCCCAGCGGCTGGGTCAGAGACCCGGGATGGGAGGAGGCAGCTGGGAGCTCCATTACTGGCCTTAGTGTCAATACTTTGGCGGGAGATCATCTCGGGCACAGCAGATGCCATGGGCAGAGGGAGCGTGGCCCCTGGAGGGGGCCATAGGAGCCCAGCGTGGCTGGAGCATGAGAGCCAGAGGGAGAGGGTGCCCAGGGCAGGGGCGGCCAGACCCCAGGACTCATGGACCACTGCACAGAGAACACTTTCTCCCAAGGGCAACGGAAAACCGAGGGTGGCCTGTTTACATTTGCAGTCTGGAAAGGTCAGAACATTCAGTGTGGTTAAAACAAGTATCACTTGAAAGAAGTGTGCCATGATGACCTGGCAAGTGGCCCAGGCCAAACCTGGGGGTTTTGAGACCAAAGGAACCCGAGAAATCTCATCAGGGCTCAGTGAGGGGATGCGTGGAGCCTGCCTCTTACTGCCGAGAAATAGGGCACAGAGGGGATAAGTGGCCTGCTGGCGGTCACAGCCCTGAGGAAAGGCCCAGCTGGAGGTCAAGCCCACATGTCTGACTCCATGGCTGGCCTTTCCCCATGACATGACACCGACTCCAGGGCTCACGGGCTGTAGGAACCCAGCAAGGACAGCAGTGAAGCCATGGGGGCTGTGGGCTGTGACGTGGAAACAGGGTGTTAGGGATGGCTCCCTGGGGAGGTGACAAGCTGGGCCGGGGCGGGGCACACTTGAAGTGCAGCCCTGCGAGAGTTCTGTGAGGACATGGAAGTGGTGTGGGATGGCCAGGGCCCAGGACAGGTCTGGGGAGGGACAGGGCAGGAGGCCGAGGGCAAAGCAGGAGGGATGCGTGAGGACTGCCCGTGCCCCCACGGGAGGATCTGCTGGGAGGCCCAGGAGGGCCCAGGGGTGGCCCCTCACTCTCCCGGGCCCTGGTTGCATGCTCTTGAAATGGCTCACCAGGTCGTGCATCCGTGCAAAATTTACAAAACTAAGATGCATTGTACTCTTCTTTAAGAGGGCCCTAAGAGCTGTGAAGCTTCAGCCCTGGGTCCACACCTGCCCTTGAGTTTGTCCTGAAGAATCTCTCTAGGAGGGGGAGGCATAGTCAGATTTGGAAGATCCCTCTAGAATTTCAGATGGAGGGGCCCCACAAGCAACAGGGAAGGCTGGACTGTTCAGAGGCTCTGTCAGCAAGGGCAGAAAAACAGCAACACAGACCACCCCCTACCACATAGATCAGGCGGGCCCCACGTGGAGGGCAGACCCACAAGCCAAAGGAGAAACTGCCACGTTGGTGGAAGAAAGTGTGACCCGGGGAAAGGTGGGGAGTGGGAAGGACTTCTCAAACCTAGGTTTCAAAAGCACAGACCAGAAGGCCAAAGAATGGTTACTTTGACTTACCTGAAAACTGAGGAACATTGTTCACCAAGAGACACCATGGACAAGCACGGTGTGGAATTAACGGGAGAAATTACTTGCAATGCCTGACACTGGCAGTGGATTGCTATGTGGGGCATACAAAGAACCCCCACAAATCAACAAGGGTCAGCACCAACTCCTAACAGAAAACAAAACAATGGGGGGAAAAGCCAAAAGGTAAAAGGCACATGAAAGATGCACAAGCTCTTTATAGCCTTGGACCTCATCTGAGCCCCTGGAAGTGTCAGCAGTGCCCTGGCACCGAGGAAACTCTTCAACTTATTTGATCATCGTCACCATCACCATCCTTGATAATTAGAGTGATGATGGGGGCGGTGGTAAACATTTATGGAACCCTTGCTCTATTTCAGGTGCCCTTCTAAGTTTATTTTCATGCATTAGCTCCATTCATCCTCATAATGACCCATTGCACAGATAAGAACACTGAGGCACGGAGGGGTTAGCCAGCCTCCCCAGAGTCACGATGCTACTGAATGGAGGAGCTGGAACATAAACCCAGACCTGAACACTGAGCCACTCTGTTGCCTCCTGTTTCAAAATTTTTCTTAAGAGTATGAAGTACAACTGGCCATTTCACATGTCATTGTTATTTTGAGGTTTTTTTTTTTTTTTAACCATATGCAGGGCAGTACTGGGGTGGGGGGAGCCGGGGGTGGCTCCTGGGGGCGGGCAGCAGGACTTTACGCTGGCCTTGCCCGCGCAGGTATGACCGACAGAAGCTGACACTGAAGGAAATCCATAACTGTCAGTACGTAGCGTGCATGAACCCCACTGCTGGATCCTTCACCATCGACCCCAGGCTTCAGGTAGGCAGGACCCAGACTCATCTCGGTCAGCTGCAGGAGCCCAAGGCTCGCTTTGGCAAATGAGAAGGAAAGCATTGATTTGGGATTGTGGGGCTGCGGGCTGGCATTCCCTGGAGGACGCCCCAGCCTTTCAGAAGATGTCAGGACATTCCCAGTGGGTGGGGGGGGTGTTGAGAGGCTAGTCAGCTCTCCCTGTGAGCCCATAGGGCTGCCAGACTTAGCAAATAAAAATACAGATGCCTGCTCAAATCTGAATTTCAGATAAACAGAAAATCATGCCCCATACGATGTTTGAGACATATCTGTACTAAAAAAAAAAAAGATTTCCTATGTGAAATTCAGAGTTAACAGGAAATCCTGTACTCTATCTGCAACGCCACCCAGGCAGGACCTCACCTCTGAATTCCCTAAGCAGGTGGAGACCTGGAATTTAAATCCAGGCTGCACTATGAGGCACTCTTTGGCCTCCTCCAAGTTTTTTCTGGAGAGCATTACACGACTTTGGCTGTTTGAGATGTAATCAATATCTAAGGGGGCTTTACCTCACACATGGCATGAGGAGGGAACCTGTCCATTCTGACCATGCCCATGCCCATGAGACATTAGGCCACCAGGAAGGTGGCCCTGCCCCAAGCTGGTCCCTACGAGCAGCCTGACGAGGGTCCCTGGTTGTTCCGGGCAGCGCCACTTCTGTGTGTTTGCCGTGAGCTTCCCGGGCCAGGAGGCTCTCATGAGCATCTACAGCACCATCCTGGCCCAGCACCTGGCCTATCGCTCGGTCCCCATGGTAGTCCAGAAGATGAGCAGCCATCTGGTGGCGTCCGCCCTGGGTAAGCTGACCTGCCTTGCCCCCTCTCCTGTCAGTGAGGCCCGCTGCTTTTTGGGGCTGACGGAGGCTTCATATTTTCCCCTGGTGAATGTTTTGTTTATACTTCCAAGTCATTATTTTTTTTTAACGATGCTGTTGAGGTATTGTGAAATCCAATTGCTTGAGGGGGAGGCAGAGGATAGGAAATTCAGTATACAGAAACAATTTACACATCAGTGGAGTAGCGAACTTCCTCCTTCCTCAGCTCTGCAGATTTCTTACTTAAATTGTCACCATCTCACAGTCCATTTGCTTTAGAAACTATAGCTTAAGCTTTGCACTTCCTGAGGCCATTAAGAGTGTGCAAGAATTGATGTGTCTTTTTCCTGGAACAGCCCTGCACCAGAAAGTGACATCAACGTTTCTGCCCACAGCCATTAAGTTTCATTATGTCTTCAACCTCAGGGACCTCTCCAATATTTTCCAGGTACTGCTTTTAGCGCTATGTCATGTCACCTTATGGCCAAGGCCTGACCCACAGATGCTCTCCTCCTCTGCTGCTCTCAGGAGAGAAAGCAAAGTGATCTGGGGACTGATTACAGTGATGATGTTGATGATGATGGGGACTGTGGTGATAGTGATAATGATGGTGATGATGGTGACCATGGTGGTGATAATGGTGATAGTGATGATGGCGATAATAATGGTGATGATGATAATGGTAGTGATGGTGATGATGGTGGTCGTAATGATGGTGATGATGGTGGGGATATTGATGGTGATGATGATGGTGATGGTGATGGTGGTGGTGATGGTTGTAGTCTTGATGGTGCTGATGGTGGTGATGATGTTTCCTCTTATGTATTGACTGAGCTAGCTGATGGGTTTGGCCACTTACATCCCCATTTTCTCCTCTAAACAACATGTAACGCTCGTATATCCCCATTTTACAGATGGGAAGTCTAAGGCTCCCTCCACTTCGAGCGTCAGCTCAAATGTCGTGCCCTCAAGAGGCCCCTCCTCATCCCCCCACACTCTGTCTCACTGTCCCTGTTTATGTCACTCATAGCACACATCACAATGTGTAATTACCTTGTGATTTTGTCTGGTTACATCTCCCCACTAGAAGGCAAACTCCATGAAGGCAGGGTCAGTCCCATCATCACTGTGTCCCCAGAGCCCAGAATAGGGGCCTGGAAAAAAAGCACCTGTTGAACCTGCCAGGTCACTTGGTTAGTAAACGGCCAAGCCAGGACTGGGCCTGGGCAGGCTTGCCGCACAGCCCAAGCTCGCCGGCCACTCCATGGCCTCCCGTAGTCGGGCTTCTGCCTGATCAGCCCCCTTGTCCCTTTCCCCACCGTCCACCCCCTTAGAGGGGGCAGCCCTTAACCCTGTCTCGTGAGGAGAATCCCCCCACGTCTCTCAGGCCACAGACACAACCTCCAGCTTCCAGGATTTGCGCGGCCTTGGCAGTCTGTGGCTTCCTGGACCTCCAGTGGACACTGTACCACAGCCTAAAGGGTCATCCCCTGGGGAAGCGGCCACTTTCTCGTTTAATCCACACGCAGTGCTTGGCTTGCCTCCCGGACACAGCTAAGGATGCCGACCATCCCGCATCTGGGGCAGGGGCTCTTGTTCTCCACCACAGAGATCCTGAAAATCCCACTAGACCTTGTCCGCCTCTGGCTGCACGAAGCCGAACGTGTGTACGGCGACAGGATGGTAGATGAGAAGGACCAGGAGATGTTGTGCAGAGTGGCCATCGCTTCCACCAAGAAGTTCTTCGACGTACGTCAGGCCGCCATGTCCCCCTGCCAAGCCCAGGAAGGCTCCGAGGGGCAGAGTGTCGGGACCCTGTGGCAATCCCCACCCCACTGCGAGGGCCCTGGGCTGGGCATGGGAAGGACCACGTTGGGTCCCACGAGATGACTCTGCCACATGGGTGTGGCCCGAGCGAGGAGAAGTGGAGCCCTCAACAGGTTAGGATGTGAAGACCTCCCTCCAGCCACTGGGCACAAACAGCTCTGCTGGGGTCCACGTGCTCCGCTGGTGTGTCCTGGGTTTTTGTGGTAGAATCATTTTTCTGGACTCTCCATTTATTCCCGATGTGGCAGGGACCAGGGGATTTTGCCCAGTGGTTTGCAGGGCCCCTGGTAGCAGCAGCGTGGGCCCCTGCAGACGTGGCCTGACATTCTGAGGCCGCCAGGCAAGGTGCTCGGGCTGCTGTTCGTGATGTGTGTGCCCGAGGCAGCGACAACAGGAGCATCTTGTCTCTGACGTCTAGGATCTTGGTGACGAGCTCTTATTCGCCAAACCCAGTATCTACTGCCACTTTGCTCACGGGATCGGCGATCCCAAGTACCTGCCGGTGACTGACGTGGCTCCCCTGAGCAAGCTCCTGGTGGAAGTCCTGGACAGTTACAACGAGGTCAACGCAGTCATGAACCTGGTGAGCGGGGCTCAAGCAGGCATCAGGGGGGTGGGGAGGGACGAGGGAGGTGTGTCTGCGCGGTGAGACGCCCGGGGTCTCTCTGGTCTGGTCTCTTCAGGTGCTGTTTGAGGATGCGGTGGCCCACATCTGCAGGATCAACCGCATCCTGGAGTCCCCACGGGGCAACGCCCTGCTGGTGGGGGTGGGCGGCAGCGGCAAGCAGAGCCTCTCCCGCCTGGCCGCGTACATCAGCGCGCTGGACGTGTTCCAGATCACCCTCAAGAAGGGCTACGGGATCCCAGACCTCAAGGTGAGATGTCGCCTTTCAATAAGCCGCCCTTTGGGAGGGGGAGTGGAGAAGAGTCTCCCCACTCCCGTTCCCCAAGCGAAGCATCCAGCGCAGAGAACGTGAAGGTCACCAGCAGGGTGTTTATCTTAGACGGTAAAGGCCAGGGACATATTCGGCCGGTGCCCACGGCCATGTGACGAAGGTAAAAGGAAGTGTGGGTTTCCAGTAGATTAGAGCCAGTAGAGAGTCACCTCAGATAACAGCGGCAAAGGGATTTGGTTCTCGTCTCTGGTCATCAAACCGTGCCGCATCTTTCCCAGTTTTCCAGATTAAATAATTCAGAACCAGTACTCACTAGCTGTCTAACTACCTGCTCAGGGTTCTGGGAGGCTGCTTTTTTGTTTGTTTGTTTGTTTTTTGCGGTACGCGGGCCTCTCACCGCCGTGGCCTCTCCCGTTGCGGAGCACAGGCTCCGGACGCGCAGGCTCAGCGGCCATGGCTCACGGGCCCAGCCGCTCCACGGCATGTGGGATCTTCCTGGACCGGGGCATGAACCCGTGTCCCCTGCATCAGCAGGCGGACTCTCAACCACTGCGCTACCAGGGAAACCCCGAGGCTGCTTTTTTGAATTAATCAAATAAATATAAGCTTGACTCAGGTCTCCCATCCCCAAGATGGGCCGCCGAGGCTTTTTATTGATTTCTTTTTCCCGAAGATTTGCTCTCTCAGGGACCTGTGTGCTAGTCAAACACGATCAGTCTAGAGCTTACCATTGTTGTGTCTCGCATTAGAGCTGAAATTGATTGGACCACGTTAACACGGCTCATCTCTCTTTGCCTTGGTGTCCAGGCTGCTTCTGTGGGCCAGGACAGTGCCAGACCCAGGGGACCCTCCCCTCCGCTCACGGCTCCGAGGCAGTTGCTGGCCAGGTGGCCTTAGGGGGATGGCCTGGACCCCTGCCAGAGCCTGGCACCCTGGGACCTCAGCAGGAGGGGGTGGTCTGCGGGTAGAGGCCCCAGGAAGGACGATGGGGACGGTGAGCTAGTTCTCAGCCCTGCTCTCCCGACGATGCCAAGCAGGCTGTGCCAGGGACAGCGGCCTCCAGGTAAGCGTCCAGCTTGTCATTGCCCCCAGTGCGTTCTGCTCTTCCTATCAAAGGACTAGCCAGCTGGCTGTATTTTTAAAATCCCAGCCTTAAGGGAGAGGTCTCCCTAATGTAGGTTCTGCCAGACCCCGCCTCCTGAACTGAACCGGCGCGTCGTGGGTCTTAGCGGTGCTCAGCCAAGCCGAGCGAGTGGGTTTGCACTGACTCCCCGAGGGCACTCAGGGTGGTTAGAATCCTCGCATCTGGAGCTGTACAGTTGTACTGAGTTGTCTCCACTGGAGAAGTTTCTAGTCTGTTAGCTTCATCGTGTTGCTTTATTTTCTTGATTGCATCATACTCTTTGCTCTGTCCTTGTGAGGATTTTGTTGGCCTCACTTTGGGGCCGACTGTGGCAGCTGCTGTTTCATCCCCTGGCATTAGCTGCAGCAACTCTGTGATGTTTCATCACAATTCATTGCTCCTACGCCCGTGATGAACTGGGTTTGTACTCCTCATTTGTTATCATTTATTAGGTATTTATTATTATATTTGTTATTTATTAAGTAGCTTCTGTGGATTCGGAAGTAAGGGCAGCCCTAAACAGGGCTGTAGGACCTTGCGTCAGACCTTGCGTCATATTAGGGGAAGCAGACTCCTGAGCAGTTATAAGATGTATTATTATTGTTCTAATGATAGTGTCACAGTAAGAAGTTAACAATGTATATGTTATTAGCGTAACAGATGCGTACGTGAAGATGTAACATTATTATAAAGTCGTACCATAAGCCACGAGCAGCCACTGGAGTTTGGAGACGCGGCGGGAAAAGGGTCAGGATCCAAACCCAAGGGCCATCGTGTGCCTCATGGAAAACCCTGGACTTGGTCCCAAGAAAACAAGATACTGTCAAGGTCATTTGCGCAGAGGAGGGGCAGGATCTGGTGGTGTTCTGGGACAGAGTGGAAGATGGCTTGAAGACAGCAGAGATCGCTCAGGGGTGACGGGTAGTGGGGTACCACAGGAGCCCCGGTGACCCCACGAAGGCTGCAACCAGGCAGTGCAACAAGAAGGGAGGAGGGAGAGACGGAGCGAGACCCTCGTCGTGGGCGAGCGCTCTGCCCTGCACTGACCAGAGGAATGGGACCTTAGCTGGACTCCCACCTGCTGCGTCCCCCGGCCAGGCAGTGGCGTGCTTTTGACTTCTGTGAGCCCTCTTCCCGAGGCCCGAGTAGTAGCCCAGAGAGCTGGGCCGGACCCTCTGGAGAAATGCTTTAAGCTGAGTGAGGGGCCAGGCCCATGTCCCAGCAGCTTGGGCGGCCCCCTCGACCTTCAGCAAATGCTGACTGGGGAGGGGCAGGCGGGGCGAGCGCTTGCCTTCCTGCAGCCGGCAAGGCAGGAGGAGGAGGGCGCCCCTGGCCACACCTCTTCGACCCTCTTCCCTGAGACTCACCCCCAACCTGGGCTCCTGGTTTCTTCGTCTCTGCCGGCGATGACGACGGCTGCGAGGGGCCCCGGAAGTGTGTCCCGGCTAGAGAGGGGAGTGTGCACCCCACTCTGTTACCGCCGGTCCCGAGATGCACCCAGACGCAGGCGGTCTTTAACATCCTCGGGTGCCGCTGTCCGGACCCGCTCCCTCCTCCTCGATGGTGAGTGAGGAGGGGACCCCCGGAGCTGAGCTCGTGGGGCTGACCGTGACGTTGGCAGCTGGAGCAATTACTGACATGATGTCTCCCTCGAGCAGACAGGAGCTAAGGACGGGGGGACTGGGTGGGGGGCGCGGGCGGCCAGGACTCCAGTGCGGAGAAACCAAGATAATGTGCGGCCTCGTGGGCGTGGGCGTCGGAGGAACTGAGGGGACGCCTGGCAGGAGACGGCCACGGCGCACTGGGACCTGTGGGGCGGGGACGTGCAGGAGAGGGCGGCAGGTGGAGATCTCGGCCCCTCAGCCTGAGCACGTGGGGGTGGCAGAGTCCATGCCAGAGAGGTGCAGAGGCTGAGGAGAACGGGATCCCGGGGCAGGCAGGACGAGGACCGCGGGCCGGAGCAGCGGTCAGCAGGGACGGAGCAAGCGCCACAGCAGGAAGGCCAGAGAGGGCCGAGCTTCACGACAGTCGAGGCCGCAGAGGCTCCAGGCAGGACAGTGGGCTGCGGCCGAGGAGAGGCCCTGAGGTCTCGGCCGGAGGAGGTTCCCCTGGGGGTCCCAGGAGAGAGCCCGGGAGCAGAAGCCAAAGAGAAAGGGCAGCGGCCAGAAGGCGCAGCGAACCCCGATTCTCCAGGAGAGGGGCAAGCGGGATAGGGGGAAAAGCAGTGCTGCAGGCCCGGGGCCGCCACGCTGGCCCTCGGCCTTTAGGGACCATCGGTCTTTCCAGAACCTTCCGCTCTGACCTGGGTCCCTGCAGCAACTAGCTTCCCTCGCTCCAAGCAGATCCCTTGCCTCAGCCAGTCGAACGGGATTCAAAAGCTGAACCTGGTGGAACTTCGCGGCCCTTCCCAAATTCGTTCATTCCCAAACCACAGGAGGGAGGAACGCTCAGGGGTCAGCATGACAGCAGTGCCAGTTGAGCCCGCACCAGCCAGGAGCTGCCCTCTGTTGTGCAATCGCCACACTCGCCTCCCCCAGGACGACCGCCGGGCTCACGCACGCAGTGAAGCTCCCGCGTTTAGATACGTACGGCTGATTCTGGCGTTGTCGGCCCCCAGCCCACATCCATGATGGACTGTAAAATGGGAAGAGTGATGTGTCTCAACACCAAGGCCTCGCCGCCTCTCCAAGTAGGACCTGCCTTGGAGGCCACGCCCAAGGGCGCAACCAGGGCTCGGATCCCACCTGAGGCCTCTGCTCTCCCAGGCTCAGGGCTTCCCTTTGATTTGTTTTTTAAGCTTGTCCAAAAAACCTGGAATTTGGAGCTTGCCTTTTGACCCCAGTTATACCCCTGTCAACTCCAGCTGAGGGACATTGGTGATGTTTCTCTCTGAACAGATGTCAGGGAGGTGTGCTGCTTCCAAAGGGCAGAAGAGAGCTACTCGAGATGCCTACAGTGGACATTTTAAAGCCTTTAAAATAATTACAGAGGCTCTCAGGTCTTCTTTAAAAATTAGACAGTAAAGGGCTTCCCTGGTGGCGCAGTGGTTGAGAGTCCGCCTGCCGATGCAGGGGACACGGGTTCGTGCCCTGGTCTGGGAGGACCCCACGTGCCGCGGAGCGGCTGGGCCCGTGAGCCATGGCTGCTGAGCCTGCGCGTCCAGAGCCTGCGCTCCACAATGGGAGAGGCCACAACAGTGAGAGGCCCACGTACCGCAAAAAAAATAAAAAATAAATTAGACGGTAAAGAAAAGCAAATCACCAAACCCCTGAAAATTCACATTCATACTTGGATGACACTGACAGACATTTTAATATATATTTACAAGTTATACATGTAAATTGGCATACTTTTCAAACATAGCAAGCTATTCATACTGCTCTGTAACATGCTTTTTTTTTTTTTTTTTTTTTTTTACTATTCTCCTTCATTTATTCATCCAGAATTACCATGCAATTGTTTTGTCAAGTTATTTCTTTAAAACCTACTAGTAATGCGGTAGGAGTTATGAGAAGCAGAGGCAATACTTCGAGGCTTATTCATTCTTTCTAGCCTCCCCCTCCCAGCCTGTGGTGTATTTATTTGGGGCCTCTTCCAGGGTCTTCATTTAAGCTTTTTATTCCTTTTTTTGCGGTAAAGCGTACACAACACAAAATTTACCATTTTAACCACACCATTCAGTGGCATTAATACGTTCACATAATTGTGCCACCATCCCCATCATCCATCTCCAGAACTTTCTCATCTTCCCAAACAGAACTCTGTCCCCATGAAACACTAACTCCCCCTGCCCGGTCCCCACAGCCCCTGGCACCCACCGTCCTATTTTCTGTCTCCATGAATCCGACTCTGCCAGGGACCTCGTATGAGTGGAATTGTACTCACATGAGGACAAGTCCTATTTGTCCTTTTGTGACTGGCTGATTTCACTCAGCATAATGTCTTCTAGGTTCCTCTGTGTTGTAGCACGGTCAGAATTTCCTTCCTTCTTAAGGCAGAATAATATCCCACTGTGTGAATGGACCCCATTGTGTTTATCCATCCATCCATCGAGGGACGCCTGGGTTGCTTCCACTTTGGACCTGTGGCGAGTAGAGCCGCCACAAGCCTGGCTGTCCTCCACTGAAGGCCCTGGGTCTCCATCTACGGACCCGGCCCATTTCTTACGGAGCTGATCTCTGGGTGCCCCCGTCTGGATGGTGGTGGAAGATGCTTCTACACGAGCATCTTCTTGGCAAGACCTCTGAGGGTGTCCTCCTCGGGTCCAGCTCGACCTCGGTGCCCAGTACATCAAGTCAGCCGTGAAGAACGTTCCCTCGGTGTTCCTGATGACGGACTCCCAGGTGGCCGAGGAGCAGTTTCTGGTGCTGATCAATGACCTGCTGGCCTCGGGGGAGATCCTGGGGCTGTTTACAGACGACGAGGTGGAGAACATCATCTCCTCCATGCGGCCACAAGTGAAGTCCCTGGGCCTGACGGACACTCGGGAGGCATGCTGGAAATTCTTCATTGAGAAAGTGCGCAGGCACCTGAAGGTAGGGGGTCCCGGGCTTGGGGTGGGGGGGTCCCGGGGACGGTGTAAGGGCTGGTTCTTCACTCGGGGGGTAGTTAGGGGCTGTTTCCTCAGAGGAAATGGAAGAGTATTAGGAGAGTATGGTGGGCTGCCTGATGGAGGTGTGCTGTTAGAAGTGCCTTGTGGCCGAAAGAAGTGATTTCTATATGCACATCCCCGCCCCAAAGAGCACGTTTAAATAGATTAGTTCACCTTGACCTTCAACATTCCCCTTTGGGGAAGCTGACTGAGCTACCCAAGTTAGACCGAGAGCACTTTGGGTCCTTCTCTCCCTCCTCATCTGTGACCAGTAGGACAGCTGGCCCTGCTCTCGTTCCTCCCTCCCCCACAAGGACCAGACCTGCTAAAGGACCATAGTCCTCCCTGTTCTGGGACCTCACCTACCCAGTGTGGTTGCCCACGCCCCACTCCCTCCTGCACCCAGCCCTCCTTCCCCCTTTGTGGGGCCACCTCAGGAGGGCTCGGGGCTCCCCTGCACCCTCACATCCTGATGCAATGGCCACACTGCCAGCCCGGACCTGGGAATGTTCTCCCCACCCCCGCACTTGGAGACAGACATCATGCAGAGAGCTTTTCCTTCTAATGGGGCTTTCTGCAAAAGCAGCGCGATTCGGCCCCAGCATCGCCGTCCCCCAACCAGCAGCAACTGTGTCCACTTCTAGGTAATCCTGTGTTTCTCCCCCGTGGGCTCCGTCCTGCGTGTACGAGCAAGAAAATTCCCTGCCGTGGTCAACTGCACAGCCATCGACTGGTTCCATGAGTGGCCAGAGGACGCCCTGGTGTCCGTCAGCACTCGCTTCCTTGAGGACACCAAGGGGATTCAGGTGAATCACGGGACACAGAGCCGGGAGGGAGGGGCCCCCCTCGGGCCGGGAGTAGGGTGAGGCAGCTGAGGTACTCGCCTTGGGTGCAAAACTTAAGGGGGCACCAAAAACTTAATCAAGATCGGTGATGTTTTAATGCAGTATTTTAAAAAATCAACATTAATGCTGAAATGCTCAAAAGTATCAAAATTGTAAACAAAGACAGGCTGCCGTTTGTTGGTTTTCTGGCCCCGAGTTACTGTGCCAGGGAAATGGTCGTTTCAATCAGCTGGGTGTTCCGGGCCTCATGCGGCCACGGGCCCACAGGGCTGGTTCCGGGGGATCCCACATGCAAACAGATTGAGCCGCTTGGGCTTTGGACATAGTCCCTGACTGGAGCCGACTGTACAGCCCGTATGTACTTTGCTAAATGTGTACGGGCGCACACTTTGTCCTCTTGCCTTGGGCTCCAGCATGGCTCTGCCCCCAGGGCCCTGCCCAGGGCCGCTGCCTCACCTTTGACCTGCCTTTTTTTTTTTTTTCTTTTTTCTCTTTTTTTATTTTATTTATTTATTTATTTATTTTTTATTAGTTTCTGCTTTATAAGAAAGTGAATCAGTCATACATATACATCTGTTCCCACATCCCTTCCCTCATGCATCTCCCTCCCTCCCACCCTCCCCATCCCACCCCTCCAGGCAGTTGACCTGCCTTTTATAGGGCATGACAAGTAAGACCGGGTGATATAAGCCTTCTTTCCTTTTTTTTTTTCCTTTTCCTTGACAGTGTCTTTATTTTTTTTTAAGGCTCTTTTTTTTAACATTTTATTTATTTATTTGTTTTATTTTTTGGCTGGGCCGTGTGTTAGTTGCGGCACGCAGTATCTTCTTTGTGGCGCACGGGCTTCTGTCTAGTTGTGGCATGTGAGTTTTCTCTCTCTAGTTGTGGCCCACGGGTCCCAGAGCGCGTGGGCTCTGTAGTCTGCGGCTCGCAGGTTCGCTAGTTGAGGCGCACGAGCTCAGTTGTTGCCTGCGGGCTTAGTTGTCCCGTGGCATGTGGGATCCTAGTTTCCTGACCGGGGATCAAAGCCACATCCCCTGCATTGGAAGGTGGATTCTTTACCACTGGACCACCAAGGAAGTCCCTACAGTGTCTTTCTTTTATTGAAAGACGGTGCCCGCATTCATCGTTTGTGCTCATTGCCGGCCTATAAATGGGCATTAACCTGTGACCCAGCTGATGCAAGTGATACACAGGCCTAGAATAAATCCCACGTGGTTATCGTGTCTGCTTTATTTTGAACACATATTCAGTTATTAAGTGGAATAAAATAAGCCTGAAATTAACCTCTTCCCTAGTTTTTAAAGATGGGTAAAGCCCCCCGATTATCACTGTTAGAGCATTCAGTTGCAAGCCGGGCCTTTCCCAGAAATGCCGCCATCACGTGTCCTCCACACCCCGAGTGCCTGTAGAGGCGGGGGTCTCCTGGGACCGGCGAATGGCCCCACCACTGGCACCAGCGAGGGCTGCAGAGTAGATGCCGAAGAAGCATGTGTCAGATGAACACATTCCCAAATTAACCTGAATTACTGTTAATATCTCTTGAACAATTCCTGGGGCAAAGCTCCCAGTGCCTGTCTTCGGGCAGGTGGGGCAGGCCCAGGTGGTGGGGCTGTGACCCTGGCGTGGACGCGGGCCAGAGGGGGCTGGGAAAGGAGTTACTAAAACCCCAGGGCCTGGAACAGGAAATGTCCAATAAATGCTTGCAGAAATACCTGGTTATTCAAGCATGTTGCATATGCAAGTGTGTGAGTCAGAGAGAGAACAGTAACAACCTTGGTTCTGACTGGGCCCCTTGGTGGTGCAATACCACCATCGCCCATGGGAGCCCTGTAGGCCTTGTTGTCTTGAGCCTCATTTGACAGCTGAACTGCCAAGGTTGACAGAGGGGGTACCACTCATCCAGGACCCTCAGCGAGGAAGGGAACCCACCTTGTGGTCCACTGTGGCCAGCAGCCTCCTCTTCCATCAGGGCACCGGGGAATGAATGGTTCTGTCTTGTCTTTGTAGCCAGAAGTTAAGGCCTCCATCAGCCTGTTCATGTCCTACGTGCACACGACCGTCAATGAGATGTCCAAGGTGTACCTCGCCACCGAGAGGCGCTACAACTACACCACGCCCAAAACCTTCCTGGAGCAGATCAAACTGTACCAGAACCTACTGGCCAAGAAGAGGATGGAGCTGGTCGCCAAAATCGAGAGGCTGGAGAACGGGCTGATGAAGCTGCAGAGCACAGCCTCTCAGGTAGGAGAGCTGGGGCCTCAGGATGTGCTTCCAGAACCTTCCCCTAGGCATGTGACACAAAGTAAGGGGACTGGGACCCCTGCCTTGGAGAAACTTCCACTGGCAAACTACAGCAGGTATACGTGTTTTAACCTAGACGATGGATCCCAAACGCCTTCCGGGTGCCAATGTTACGTCGGGTGCTTCCCGGGGGTCCCGCGTCTGGTGGGGTTTGCTCATCCAGTCAAGTGCAGCCCATGGAGGCGGGTCCATCCCGGAGCCCCGTTCACACTGCGGTGCCCAGATGGAAGAGCACCTGCCGTACTTTCACGCCATGTTAATTTTTAAGTTTTCTGCGTGGTTTTAAATATCCTCCGTGGTGTAGCCCCGGCTCCCTCTTTACTGCCCACTGTTGGCGTCTCCGTGGGAGCCTGGTAAACAGCTGCCGCAGGCCTTGGAGCTGCAAAAGCACAGGTGGAGGGTGGCCCCTGACACAGGCTGCTGCATGGAGCCAAGACCACCCCATGGGGGCGGAGAGGGGAACACGGTGGTGGGGCTGTCCATTCCTTGGACAGAGCTTGCTGGAGCCAAGAAGCAGCCTGCTCCCTCCCTGGATAGGAACAAGGGAGAAGCCCGGCTCAGCAAGCGTTTCTTTTTCCCCAAAGGTACCTTCTGGGAGTGGTCCTGGGACACAGGAAATGCACCCAGGGGAGGGCGGTTACAGCAACGGCATGGCCTCGTGCTAGAAAGCATCCAGATGGGGAAGGGTGTCTCAGCCCATCACTTACCACTTCCCAGAACTCCCTCCGCCTGGCTGCCTAGGGCCTCACCCGAGTGCCCAAGGGAGCTTTTTATCCCCGGCTCCAGACTTTCACAGCCCCGCCAGCCTCCCCAGAACTCCTCAGCACCCTGCCTCTGCTGACATTGTTTTTATCCGGCCACCTTGATTGCCACCCCGTTGAACAACAGGAATGGGTCTTATACTTGCGACCCTGTGTACACAGTCGGTGCTCAGTAAATACTTACCTTGGAGAAGCTGAAAAAGCACTTAGAAATGCGTCACAGGGAGTGGTAAGCAACCGGCAGGCCTGCTGTTCTGCTCGGCCCCGCGGCTCCCATGGCCACCAGCCCGGCCGAGTAGGGGGCAGCGTGTGGTGGCCGGGGCCCCAGCCTGCCTGTCTCTTACATCCTCCTCTAGGTGGATGATTTAAAAGCCAAGCTGGCAATTCAGGAGACTGAGCTCAAGCAGAAAAACGAGAATGCGGACAAGCTGATCCACGTGGTGGGTGTGGAAACAGAGAAAGTCAGCAAAGAGAAAGCCATTGCTGATGAGGAAGAAATCAAGGTGGAGGTCATCAACAAGGTGGGCAGACGGGCAGCAGCATGTGGCTCTGCTTAGCTGGGCCCCTTCCCCTGGTGGCCAGTATCTCCTATGGGCCTGGGCAAACCAGCAGGAACCCCACAGGGAGGACATCTCTCCCAAGCGCAGGGCCCCCAGCTAGGCAGAGGGCTGCCCTCCCAGGCCCCAGCAGTGGCATCTCCTGAGCTGGTAAGAAATGCGGGTTCCCAGGCCCCAGCTCTGCTGAATCGGGTCTACATCTTAGTGAGATGCCGGTGGCCTGTGAGCATGTTAAGGCTTAAGAAGCCTTCCTCGGAGCCCTGGTCCTCAGATTTGCTACACCTGGAGCCCCGAGATGTTCCAGTGCCACTGGCCCTGTGGGCTCCACGCTGAAGGTTCATGTGCTTGGGTTGATTTCTCATCGCCTTTTCCTGCGTGCCTTTTTTGTCATTAGTCATGCACCTGTGTGAGTGTCTAAATTAAGAGTCCCAGTAATTGTCTGCTGTCTCTTGAGAGGGAGGACAGCAGCAAGTCATTTCTTTGCCTGAGACGGCCTCCTTCCAAGGCCAACAGGAGGGGGACCTGAGCCCTTCCCTTCCCACCAGAGCTGGAGTGCGGCCGGTCCCGGGCCAGGTGGGGTAGCCAGGAGCCCTGCTCCATCCCTCGTTGTAACCTGCATGACCACAGCCCTGTTAGGGTGGTTGGCAATGCACCCGAGGTCTCAAAATTAGCAAGTGACATAGTCAGGATCCAAGCCAGGACCCACACCTGCACCCTGAACTCAGGGACCTGCCATCTGATACTCACATGCAGCTGTTAACATCTGGGTGCCCACCCCTCTCCAACCCCTGATCCAGAAATGGCCCAATCAGGCATGCTCCAGGGAAGCCTGGAGCTTCCCAGCACCACTGGCCAAGTCCGTGCCTTCCATGCCCCGTTCCCTGAGCCGTGTCCCACACGTCCCTAATGTAAGGTACGGAATGGGCTTCTCCAGGAGGTTTTCTGCAGAGAGACCCTCTTCTTTCTCTCCTCCTCCCTCCTTGCCCAGCAAAAGCTCCCAGCCCCGGCTGGCTTCTTCATCTCTGTTGTCACGCAGATGCTACTCCTGATTGATAGGTACCAAGCTTCTCCCGGTCTCTCTGCCTGGTGCCTGAAGGCTCAGAGGGGTTCTTCCTGAGCCAAAGAGCGAATGCATGCATGAATGAATGAATGCGTGCATGCGTGAATGAAGATGTTCTCACTTTAAGGGGAGAATGGGCTGTACCTCTGAAATGGTCCATCCTGGAGGGATGACACAGTGGCACCAAGAAATAAGGCCTCAAAGCCAGGGAGTGGCCTGTGTGGCCCCAGGTTTCCCCTCTGGTCCTGGAAGCTGGAGCCAAGAGAAGGAACGGTTCCCCTCCCTGAATCCCAGGTCAGCTGACACCCAGCTCCTTCTAACCTGAGTGTTTTGGGGCAAAGGAGGCAGGGCGGGGAAAAGCGGGCTTCACACGGTGACCCAGCAAGCGAGAGTGAAGGGCGACTCCCCTCCTCCCCCCTCCTCATCCCTCCTTGCCCCTCACACCGCCCAGGGCCCCCCCTTCACACACGCCACCCAGACGGACCCCTGCATCCATCTTTCCCATCTGTCTTCCTTCCAGAATGTTGCTGAGAAACAAAAAGCTTGTGAAACAGACCTGGCCAAGGCAGAGCCGGCCCTACTGGCCGCGCAGGAGGCCCTTGACACTCTGAATAAGGTGAGGGCAGGAGGGGGAAGAAACGGGGATCACGACACCTGAGAAGAGAGGAAGAGAGGAGACGCCGTGGGGTCATCACCGGGGGCCTCCTGGTCCTGCTCGGGGCTAAATCCCCGTTCTAGTCTGTCCGTCTGTCTTTGCAGAACAACCTGACAGAGCTGAAGTCCTTCGGGTCCCCCCCAGACGCCGTGGTCAATGTCACAGCCGCCGTGATGATTCTGACTGCACCCGGGGGCAAGATCCCCAAGGACAAGAGCTGGAAAGCTGCGAAAATCATGATGGGCAAAGTGGACACCTTCCTGGACTCCTTGAAAAAGTTTGACAAGGAGCACATCCCCGAGACCTGCCTGAAAGCATTTAAGTGAGTTGGGGCTCGGCTGCCCACTTGGGGTCAGCTCAGTCCTCATCCTGTTGGGAGCACGTCACGTCCAGGCACTGTGTGGTCCCGAATCTTCTCCCGCCTGCCCCTGGCCCCATACCGCATGGTCCCAAGGGAAGTCTATGCTTGCTGGAGTGGGCAGGGTCTTGGGCGGCACAGGGTCTTGGGTGGCACAGAGTGAGGTGTGACCCCCAAAGACAGCAGGCAGCAGTCTGGGCGAATCTGCCTGCCCCTGAGCTGCCCAGGCGTCAAGGTGAAGCATGATGCCAAGTTTGCGGGGAGCCTCATCACCCTCTGTCTCCCCAGCCTCGCTTGGGGGGTGGGGGGTGAGCTGATCCCTTAAATGGGGGGAGGCCAGGGGTGGATCAGTGGGTGGGGTCGGAGTGGGGGCTTAGGTGGCCTGCCCACCCCCTTGGTGGTGCCGTGTGCAGGGATCATGCACAGGACCCTGCTTTTGCTCCAACACCTCAGAAGAGGCAGTTGGGTTTTAGCTTTTTTGTATCTTTTTGTTCATAATTGGCTCCAACTGTGCATGCATGTAGTATTTTTAGTCCCTTATAGCTTCTTTGTATTTTGCTGCTTGAGGAGATATTTTTCCAGGTACAAGCACTCCAGCAAAGGGTCCTAGTGGGACTTGGGAAGGGTGTACAAGGGGGACCTCCACGTTTTGCCCCATAAATCCAATGCGCTAGCATTGGTGAGCACTGCACTTGTGAACACTCTTTGCCTGGCCATCCCCTGGCAACCCGATTTCAGGGCCGACCTGACCCCAGCTGAGAAAGGGAGCCCCTCGCATGACCCCAGGTGAGACTCCAACCTCTCTCAGCTCCATCTGTTGAGGAAGAGGGCTGGACGATCGAAAAACATTTGATGACTAAGGAGTAGTTTAAAGTTTAAGAAAAGACAAGAAAAACACAGGCACACCTCCAGGGAGCGGCCTGTGTCAACATTTGGCCTATTTCCTTTCAGTACTTTTTCTCAAGTTTTTTTCCCCTGTAGTTGAAAGAATACTGTGTATATGCAATTATCTGCTCTGCTTTTTATCTTTTACTTAACATCATGGGGGAAAAAAGACTTTTCCCTATGTTGTCAAAACACTTGATCAGCTTGATTTTTTTGCTGCAGATGAACCGTAATTTACTTACTATACCTGTGTTGCTGAGGGTTTAGGCTGTCTCCGTTTCTGCTGTCATAAATAACGCCATGATAAATGTCTTCTCCTTGTCACCCACCAAACTTCTCAACTGCCACCTCCCCATGCTGTCTGGAGTGTGCTTAAAAGACGCAGACCCATTGTACTCTTTGCCTAAATGAAGCATAAAATATGCCAGAGTGAGGAGGTGATGGGCCGTGTTCCCCACCTAAATTCAAATCACACTTCAATTATTATTTTGAATTGTCCATTTAGAATTCTTCCTGCAGATAGCTCAGTCTGTTGTGCTCAATGACGTTGCCATTATTTTAAAAACTCTAGTTAAGATGCTCTAGTTTCTAGAGCATCTTAACTGCATCTACGGGCATTTTTCCTCATCCCTCTTGTACAATAACATCGTCACCCCTTTTTTTTTTTTTAACATCACCTCTTGTAAGTCTCATCCTTAGAGCCTTAGCCTCACTGGTGATCCCTGAAAACTGGGCACTGAGCTGAGGGGACGCAGAAGTGGCCCATTGTGTGTGGGGGGTGCGGGGGAGCGGGGGTGGCCTCTGGGGCAGCCTGGCTCCGTGTGAATTCCCGCACTGCCCAGTCCAAGCTGTGTCACCTTGGGAGAGACACTCAGCCTCTCTGGGCCTGTTGCCCAGAGTCAGATGGCGTGACGACACGTGCCAGAGCAGGGGCGGCTCCAGGACCTGACATATGGGCAGGGCTCAGAAAAGCACCTGACACGCGGCCCCTGATGTGAGAACTTGGTGAAGAAACCCTGGTTCCGACACTTCCTGTCAGCGTTACTCTGGGCAAGTTGCTGACCCCCCCGAACCCCAGGCTTCTTGCCTAGGACTGGAGTCGTTGCAGAATGAAAATGAGACCAGCCATATAAAGCAGCAGGAACAGAGAGATTAAAAAAAAACACAGGTTTTCTTCCATCATCTAGAATATAGGACTTGAAATCACTACTTCCATTGCCCTTCACCTTCCAAATTCTACTGCAGAGGCCAGAATTCTGGGTTTCATTCTTTTCTTTCTTCTTCTTTCTATAATCACTAAGATACAAAAAAACGAAGTTAAATGTGCTCCCGGTCCTGTTGCTGGTAACGGGGACCAGAGCCGCAGACGGATGCGGAGCTGGAGGCGGGACGGGGGTGGCGGGAGGTCTGTGTCCTCAGCACCCGCTGTCCTGCTCCAGGCCCTACCAAGGCAACCCGACGTTCGACCCCGAGTTCATCCGCTCCAAGTCCACGGCCGCCGCGGGCCTGTGCTCCTGGTGCATCAACATCGTCCGCTTCTACGAGGTCTACTGCGACGTGGCCCCCAAGAGGCAGGCCCTGGAGGAGGCCAACGCGGAGCTGGCCGAGGCGCAGGAGAAGCTCTCCCGCATCAAAAGCAAGATCGCTGTGAGTGCCGTCGGCAGGCGTGGCTGGTCCATGTCTCCGTTTGAGAGGGGTCGGCACAGCTGCTGCCATGAATTATGGAGCAGGGCAAGAGCACACGGGCCAATGTGGGGGCCTGATCGCCCCGGAGGCTGCCGGCGTCGGCCGTGTTCCCGGCCCTCCCGGGAGGAGAGCTGGGAATGCCCAGCGTTGCCCGATTTCAGGGCCTGTCTGTCTTGTTCCTTCAGGAGCTCAACGCCAACCTGAGCAACTTGACGTCAGCATTTGAAAAAGCGACAGCCGAGAAAATCAAGTGTCAGCAAGAGGCTGATGCCACCAGTAGTGTGATCTCGCTGGCTAACAGGTGCCTTACTCCCTCCGAGGGACCCCTGCCGTCCTCAGACACCACCCCCCGAAAGGGATGAGCCCACAGAATGGCCTTTCGGGGGGGATACGCCCCAGGTGGAGGCAGCAAGGCCCTCAGCCCCCACTTTCTGAGCACAAAGTGATAAGATAAACCCTGGGTAGACCCCCAGGCTGCGTGCCTGGCCTCCCGTGGGATGTGGACTCACCTCTACCAAGGTAAAGTGGTCTTTTGGTCCCTGGCAAGGAAGGCTGCTTGGAGGATGCTAAAGCCAGACCTCAGGCTAATCAAGCACAAACCTGTCAACACTCTCAGACTCCTGGTGTGCCATTTAGGGTCAGGGACCAGCCCTCGAGCCGGTGGCCTGAGAAGCATGAGGCACACCCTGGAGTCCCCACTCCACACAGGGCCAGGTGGCTGCCTCCGGACTTCCCGCTGCCCAAAGCACGTGCTCAGTGGTGTCCAGGCAGCAGCCTTGGCACATGGGTGATGTGGTCAGATAGCGTCAGCATCCACATGACGTTGGCACCTTGGGGAAGGGAAACTCGGCGTTCCCAGCCGCCTCCAGAAAGCATTAGTTTTGCTTCCCTCAAGCATTTATTGCCCAAAACTTCCCCCAAAGCATGTTTTTTCCTGAACCGCTGAGCAGGGTAAGGATTTGAAACTGGAAGGTCCCTGGCGTGTTAAAGGTGGAGGCGCGCCTTTCCTGGTCCTCCAGTCCATCCTCTCTCCCACCCGACACACATGCTTCTCTTTTGCCCACTGACCCCTGTCCCCATCTCAGGCTGGTAGGAGGATTAGCGTCAGAAAACATCCGCTGGGCCGAATCGGTGGAGAACTTCAAAAGCCAGGGGGTCACACTGTGTGGGGACGTCCTGCTGATTTCCGCCTTCGTCTCCTACGTGGGCTACTTCACCAAGAAATATCGAAATGAGCTAATGGAGAGGTTTTGGATCCCTTATATAAAGCAGTTAAAGGTAGGAGGTCCTGTCGCATTCATCACTCAGCACCTTTGGGGAGGTCCCCGGCAGGGCAGCCCCAGCCAGATGGCACCTTTGTTCCTGCGATGGGGGCTCCAGCCACTCAGGATATAGACGGTGGCCCTGCGAGGCCGACGCTGACATCCCTTCTGGCCGGGCTCCAAGCTGGTCCTCAGGGCGATGCGAATGGCTGTCTTCCCCGACGCAGCCTGGCGGCCCACGTGGTGCCCGGAGAGCCACTTTCAGCTGAGCGGTGAGTAAGGCCACGTCGCCCCCTCGGCAGGTCCCCATCCCGATCACAGAAGGTCTGGATCCCTTGAGCCTGCTGACCGATGATGCAGACGTGGCCACTTGGAACAACCAGGGGCTCCCCAGCGACCGCATGTCCACAGAGAATGCCACCATCCTGTGCAACACGGAGCGCTGGCCCCTCTTCGTGGACGCCCAGCTGCAGGGCATCAAGTGGATCAAAAACAAATATGGCAGCAAGCTGAAGGCCATCTGCCTGGGACAGAAGAGGTGCTTGGCCGTGGCGGGTGGGATAGGGGCTCCAGAGGTGGCGACCGGCCAGGCCACGGTGCTGGGAAGTCCACCTGGGGCCTTTCATACTCGCTAAATGGATGGATGGGTCTTTGAAAACAAACACTGACCCACAAGTGGATTTTTTTAGTACTTGGCCCTGGGCAACAGCACTGGCAGTAAAGAATTACACTCGGGGCTCCTCTCTCCCCTGTTCCCTGCCGCTCCTGCTGGGGGACAGCACTGGCCTCGACTCCTGCTTGCGTTGGTCCTGCCTGGTCATTTGCCAGCTGGGAGGCTGCGGGCGGTCATCTTCCCATCTCTCATCGTCATAGATGAGAAGCAATGGCCGTGACACAGCTGCATGGGGAGCCTGGGGGTGATTGATGCAGAAGCCCTGAGCTCCTCTCGGGAAGGAGGCGTTTGGGAGAGGAATGAGCTCTTGGCCCCTCGGTCACCTCTCTCGGTCCCTCTGGGGCAGGCAATTGCGCCGTCACCGGGCCCCAGGGCGTTCACGGCCCCTGTGCTGTGCCCACAGCTACCTGGATATCATCGAGCAGGCCATCTCAGAAGGGGACACCTTGCTCATCGAGAACATTGGCGAGACCGTGGACCCGGTTCTGGACCCTCTGCTAGGCAGGAACACAATCAAAAAGGGAAAGTGAGTGGCAGCATCCACCTCCGCGGGTTCACCCACGTGGTCGTCCTCAGTGGTGAGGTCTGGCCTCTGGACTGAGAGAAAGGGCGGGGCATTTCCTTTCCTGGGAGGCAGGAGGGGCTTCAGCAAAATGCGCGAAGGGACCCCCAGCTCCCAGGGGAGAGACTGGCAACTTTGGGACCACATTCCAATTAGGAAGGAAGACCTACACCAACAGTTTATTAGCGACTGCCTGCAGGTCGCGATCCTTAATTGTCATCTTTTTTTTCCTATTTCCATGCACTTTGCAAATCTTGAGTCTATTTCTTTCTATTCAGGTGAGATTCACATAACATAAAATTAACCAAAAGTGACCGGTTCAGTGGCATTTAGGACATTGGTGCCTGGCTCCTTTCACTGAGTATCTTTTCCAGGTTCATCTGAGCTGTAGCGAGTATCCATACTTCATTCTTTCTTACGGCTGAATAATATTCCATTGTGTGGATCTGCCACATTTTGTTTACCCGTTCATTTATTGATGCATTGAGCTTGTATTACTGTTTTTTCTTTGGCTGCACTGTGTGGCTTATGGGATTTTAGTTCCCCGACCAGGGAACGAACAACCCGGGCCCTTGGCAGTGAGAGTACGGAGTCCTAAACACTGGACCACCAGGGAATTCCCTGTATTGCTTTTCTAATATAAAAAATTAAATCAACTTTAAAAATGTAAAGGTCGGAGTTGATCTGAGCCACCTATAAATGCCGGGGTGCAGGCGGAAGCCCAGAACAGAGGTGACATAAATGTGCTGATGTCCTAGACTCTGAGAAGGGCCTGGCGTGAGTAGTGATACCCAGGGCTGAAGTTAGAGGCCCCCCAAAATGTAAGCTCGGCCAGAAAGGGGAGAGCAGAGTAGGGAGCCGGAGAGAAGCGACCCCCCGAGTGGGTGAGCCGACCCGGGTTCCCACCCTGGCCTCTCATCAGATTCACCTGGGGAGCTCCAGGGATGTCCCGGTGTTCTGAATTGGGGTGTCAATATCTTTCTAATGTTAATGGCTTTGGGGTGGAGCCCAGGCCAGAGTGTTTCTGCAGAGGCTTCCAGATGAATAAGATGTTCAGCCAGGGTCAAGTAAATGCTCCTAAAACATCAGAACAAACCGGCCAGAGAGAGAGCAGGTGCATTTTCTAGAAGGGCCGGTCACAGTCCAGAGAGGGATGGTTGTGGTTGTTTTTTTTTCCCAAGTTTCAGATTATTTATTAATCAGGGTAAACCCCAGCACAATATGCCAAGTGATTTCGTGCATTTAGAGGGGAAATACTTCCCGGTTAAGTGGAAAATTGTGCCGATGGCTTCTGGAAGACCTTTATTCTAAGCAGCTTTATAGTGAAACATTTCGTTGAGAAGTCTGGACCTTCCTCCCGGGCTGGCGGGAAAGGCGGTCTGTCTGTGCTGCCACCCCTTGGTCGCCGGGAGCCCTCCTAACTTCTCCCTCCGCCGACCGCCAGGTTCATTAAGATCGGCGACAAAGAGGTGGAGTACCACCCCAACTTCCGCTTGATCCTGCACACCAAGCACTTCAACCCCCACTACAAGCCCGAGATGCAGGCCCAGTGCACCCTGATCAACTTCCTGGTCACCAGGGACGGGCTCGAGGATCAGCTCTTGGCCGCCGTGGTGGCCAAAGAGCGCCCAGATCTGGAGCAGCTGAAGGTATGTGGAGACAGCAGAAGCAGGGCAGGCAGCTCAGGACAGCAGGGGGCAGGCCACCGGGACCCAGGCGTCTGGCCGCTTTGAAGGTGCCCTGCTTGTCACACTGAGTGTGTTTGGTACGACAGAATGAGTCACTCCTCCTCCCCGCTGCCTCCCGCATCTACTTCTAAATCAAGTGATGGCTTCACTGAAAGAACAGGAGTCACAGCAGTGCCCGGGCTGCCCTAAAGCACTGAACTCCTGCCCCACGAGAATGTCTTTGCCGCCGGCCCCTGTGTACCAGGCCCTTCCTTGGTTGGCTGAGCCATACACATGGGCTCACAGGGGTCCCGGGCCGCACTCATGTCCCATGGTCCCCACGTCCTTGCTGCACAGCTGCCCATGACAAGCAGCTGCAAGGCCCAGGCGCAGGCCCCCTACCCCGCACTGCTTGCGGGCCTCCACTCCGGCCCCTTTCCTCCAGGCTTGCCGTGTTCCTCCCGTTCCAAGTCCCGGGGCCTTGGCCCTGAGCACCCCCAGCCCCCCAGCTGGGGGACCAGGCCGTGCCAGTGACTGATTTCCCTTCCTGGGTCTCTGCCCCTCCTGCAGGCGAACCTCACCAAGTCTCAGAATGAATTTAAGATTGTTTTGAAAGAGCTGGAAGATTCTCTGCTGGCCCGTCTGTCGGCCGCATCGGGGAACTTTCTGGGAGACACAACCTTAGTTGAGAATCTGGAGACCACCAAACACACGGCCAGCGAGATTGAGGAAAAGGTAAAAGACCATCTTGGGGGCTACCCCCTTGCACCCCCAGCCGGAGCACACAGGGGGCATGGGAGCTGGGCAGATGGTCACTGAGAAGAGAAGCCGTAGCCACATGGGGGCCCCTGGGGGCCTGGGGCAGGGTCAAGGGGCATGGATGCCCGCCAGGCACATCTTCATCCATTCATCTGTAGATGGACATTTAAGTTATTTCCATGTCTTGGCTATTGTGAATAGTGCTGCCACGAACATAGGGGTGCACGTATCTTTTTTTTTTTTTTTGCGGTACGCGGGCCTCTCACTGCTGTCTGTGGCCTCTCCCGCTGCGGAGCACAGGCTCCGGACGCGCAGGCTCAGCGGCCATGGCTCACGGGCCCAGCCGCCCCGCGGCATGTGGGATCCCCCCGGACCGGGGCACGAACACGCGTCCCCTGCATCGGCAGGCGGACTCCCAACCACCGCGCCACCAGGGAAGCCCACACGTATCTTTTTGAATTATAGTTTTGTCTGGATATATGCCCAGGAGTGGGATTGCTGAATTAGATGGTAGTTCTATTTTTAGTTTTCTGAGGAACCTCCATACTGTTCTCCATAGTGGCTGCAACCACCAACTTAACATTCCCACCAACAGTGTAGGAGGGTTCCCTTTTCTCCACGCCCTCTCCAGCATTTGTTATTTGTAGACTTTTTAATGAAGGCCATTCTGACTGGTATGAGGTGATATCTCACTGTGGTTTTGCTTTGCATTTCTCTAATTATTAGTGATGTTGAGCGGCTTTTCATGTGCCTGTTGGCCATCTGTATGTCTTCTTTGGAGAAATGTCTACATAGGTCTTCTGCCCATTTTTTGATTGTTTGTTTTGAGGTGCAAGAGGCAAAAATCACAGAAGTTAAAATCAACGAGGCAAGAGAGAACTATCGGCCGGCTGCGGAGAGGGCGTCCCTGCTGTACTTCATCCTGAACGACCTCAACAAGATCAACCCCATCTACCAGTTCTCGCTCAAGGTGCGGCTGCATCCGGGCCCGGGGTCTGGGGCCACTGGGGCTCAGGCTGCAGGTGGGCTTGGGGGGTGGGACCCAGGGCACCAGGTCTGATCAGCACCAGCACCCGGGTCCGAGCGGTGCCCCAGAGCCCGCATGGGCAGCATGGAGCAGCCTCGCAGCCCACCCGCAAAAGCCCCCTGCATTCGGTGACCGCCCCCCACCCCCGACCAGGCCTTCAACGTGGTGTTCGAGAAGGCCATCCAGAAGACCGCCCCCGCCGACGAGGTCAAACAGCGTGTGACCAACCTGACGGACGAGATCACCTACTCCGTGTACATGTACACGGCCCGTGGGCTCTTCGAGCGAGACAGACTCATCTTCCTCGCACAGGTGGCATTTCAGGTAACATCTGGCCTCGATGCCCCATGTGTGGTCCTTGGACCCACAGCACCGGAGCCCCGTGGGGTGAGGTGGGGTGCTGGGGGAGAGTGTGTGTGTGTGTGTGTGTGTGTGTGGTGGGGGGGTTGTTGGAAATGCAGATTCTCAGGCTCCGGCTCAGACCCAGTGGATCCAAACCTGCATTTTTAACAATATGAGGAACACACCTGGGCTCTTGAGCTGGTACCAGGAAAGGTGTCCCAATGGGAGCCATTGAAGGGGAGGTCAGTCATGCCGAGCCGACAGCCCCGCCTTAGCCCGCTGTGGATGGGAAAGAAAGGTACTAATGAGTAAACATCCCCCCTGTTTTTACAGACCTGCTGAAATGTTTAAAGATTCTGGTTCCACTAAATTGATTAAACAGCCTCTCCGCCACTTTGTTTGCACCATGTTATAAGTGTTACTGGGAACACGGATTTCATAGCTAGCTTGGGCATCGATGTCAACCCAGCTTTCCATCCAAACTCCAACTTGGAATTAGGGGTCCAGGTTAAGGAGGTTACTTTTCCATGTGAATCTCTGAGTAACGGGTTCACTGTTTCTCTCCCTGCTAAGAGCACATCAAGATAAGTTTCCTTGATGCTCCCCCTAATTTTCCAGAGTAGAATGTATTCTTTTCAGGCCCAAAGAACTTTTTATTTTACTAAGATAAAAAAAAAAGAGAGAGACCCTGACTCAGGGGAAACTCTCTGTGGAATCTGAGAAAGCAGCTGTGTGAGCTCCTGGCTGGGGAGGTTACAGTGACTGCGGCCCCGGCTCCCCCGCCGTCCATCTGAGATGAGGGGCTGGGCCAGTGGCCCAACAAGCCACTTCAGTGACCAAGACAGGGCCTGCTAGAAGCCCAGAGAGCTTGTGCGCACAAGTGGCAAGGTGACTTCGAATGTGACCAGAAAACGTATATACCCAAAAGAATTGCAAACATGTATTCAAACAAATACATGCATATAAACATTCATGGCAGCATTATTCACAACAGCCAAACGGCAAAAACAACCCAAACGTCCAACAACGGACTGTTGGGTAAACAAGATGTGGTCTCGCCATACACTGGCCCATTATTCGTCCATAAAAAGAATGAAGCCCTGACACACGCTACAACATGGATGAACCTTGAAAACACGCTCAGATGCAAAAGGCCTCATGTTGTATGATGCCATTTACTGGAAATGTCCAGAACAGGCAAATCTGTAGAGACAGAGAGTAGACTGATGGTTGCCTGAGGGTGGGACTGCTGAAGGGTAGGGTCTTTGCCTCTGGGGTGATGAAAAAGCTCTGCACCTGGACAGTGGTGATGGTTGTACAACAGTGTGAACGCACTAAATGCCACTGGATTTCAGACTGTAATAGGGTTAAAATGGTACATTTTTATGCTGTGCGTATTGTACCGCAATTTAAAAACAAACAAGGTGCTGACCAAGCTTTGGGCTGACCCCAAAGGGGGCAGGGCAGTGCTTCCCCTGCAGGCAAGGGGTACGAGCCCCTGTTGTAGGGCAACATCTAAGCGAGCCCCACGGCCCCTCAGGTCTTGTCCCTGAAGAAAGAGCTGAACCCGGTGGAGCTGGATTTCCTTCTGCGGTTCCCGTTCAAGGCCGGGGTCATGTCACCCGTGGACTTCCTGCCGCATCAGGGGTGGGGCGGCATCAAGGTTGGCCTTCAGACTTGAACACTGTGTTCTCTCCCCACCTCGCGGCCTTTCCTGCTCGCCCCGGACACGTTTACAAGGTGCTCCCGGCCGTAACATTCAGTAGAACGAGGAGGCCTCAGAGGTGGGACCAGGCACTGATGGGCTGCCTGCCAGCTCACGGGGACTGTGCTGTCCTACTGGAGCGCAGCAACCTCATCATCACGTCCCTGCAGGCGGCAAGCTGAGCCGCGATGGGCCCCAGGGTGGGTCCAGGGGTCGCCCCTCCGCCGCTTCCCCTCACTTCCAGGAAAATGCAAAGTGTCAAGGCTATTCCTCAGAATCCTGGGGCCCTCACTGCGTCAGTTCAGAAAGATCAGAGGAAGGCGGCCCCCTGGGATGAGCAGGGCCCCTGTTCCAGAGCCCCCGGAGAAGCAGCCAGGAGTCACATCCCTAATCAGATTCCTCCCTCGTCCCAGCCATTCATCCCCAGCAGCTCATCGTTTGAGCGACAGGCCCTATGGTCATGCTTTTCCCGGAGCCCGCGGGGAAGGCGCCCACTGGGATGGGGGAGAGCTGAAAGGCCGTCTGCCCCCAGGCCCTCTCGGAGATGGATGAGTTCAAGAACCTGGACAGCGACATCGAGGGATCCGCCAAACGGTGGAAGAAGCTCGTGGAGTCGGAAGCCCCTGAAAAGGAGATCTTCCCCAAGGAGTGGAAGAACAAAACGGCGCTGCAGAAGCTGTGCATGATGAGGTGCGTGCGGCCCGACCGCATGACCTACGCCATCAAGTGAGTGCCCCCACCCCACCCCACCCCCGCTCCAGACTGGGCCTGGGCCTCAGGGCTGGGGAGTGCGAGCCTCGGCCACATAGTGGATGGGATCCCATCCCACCCACCAATTCCCGTTCTGAGTTCTAGTAGCTCTGGGGTCTCTGAAGGTGGCCAACAGGAACCCCCGCCTCCCCTGACCCTGGCCGAGGAGAGGCACCCCAAGATAAGCGACGGGAAGATAAAACTCCCCGGGTTGGCCACCAAGATTTTAAAAAAGCCTGGGCGCGCTGCCAGTACAGGGGACACGGGTTCGAGCCCTGGTCCGGGAAGATCCCACATGCTGCGGAGCAACTAAGCCCGTGCACCACAACTACTGAGCCTGCACTCTAGAGTCCATGAGCCACAACTACTGAGCCCGCGTGCTGCCACTACTGAAGCCTGCACGCCTAGAGCCCGTGCTCCGCAACAAGAGAGGCCACCGCAATGAGAAGCCCGCGCACCGCAACAAAGAGTAGCCCCCGCTCGCCACAACCAGAGAAAGCCCGCACGTGGCAACAAAGACCCAATGCAGCCATAAATAAATAAATAAATAAAATATTTTTTAAAAAAAATCCTGGGCGCTAATGACCTCCGAGGCCACGACCACGCAGGGTCCTTTAAGGATGCTGTGGGGAGAAAACAGTGGCAGAGCCATCAGCATCCGAGGACGTTCATGGCCTCAGTGGCTGGATTTAGAGTAAATCTTTTATTTTTATGGCTTGTTCGCAAAGAGAACCATTCTGCTTTCGTGAACAATCTCTCTGGATCTGAAACGCCTCCCAGACTGGAAACTTAACCATCGGGTTTCAGCACCCGTTCCTTTCACTCCCCAAAGCACAGAAAGACTTCAGGCATATCAACAGCTGTAACATCTGCACGGCCAGCCCGGGCAGGCCATGGCGTCATGGGGGAGGGAGGGAATGAAACAGGCCCCGTCCTCAGAGGGGCGTCTTGGTTCTCCGTTTGTCCTCGTGGCCTGAAAGCCACCAGATTTCCCAAAAGACGCCCACGTCCATAATAGAATTCCCCTCTAACAAAGCAGAGGCCTGACTCACACCCACTGGTTGTTTACAGACATGTGTTTCTGTTTTGCTTTGTTTTCTCGGGACTGAAGAGGAAAGGGACCACGAGGGGTTCTGGGTGCAGGAGGGGAGCGGGCGGACTGAAGCAAGAAATCACGTCACAAGGGAGAGTCGAGCTGGTCCAGGGAGAAAGCAGGAAGTCATCCGGGAAGGTCGGACATGGACAGTGTGGGGAAGGCCAGGCGAAGGGCACTGAGCATCCAGGGGGACACCGCCTGCGGGTGAGCTGAGCACGTGTGGGTGTCCAGCCCCAAGGCCCCCAGAGCACCCTTGAGAGCCACCCGAGTCACCACGGCAGAAAACGCATCAGGACCACGTAGGCGACCGCAAACGCCAGGCAAACCCAAGTCATGCTCTGCAGCGTTTGCGAGGAAAGCAGACTCATCTCCCGAATCAAACAGGGCAGTGGAGCTGAAGAGCAAGGAAGTTCAACTCCAAGTCCACAGCGAATAGTAATAACACACAGTCGTCAAGAGCGTGGGTGCCAGGCGCACTCAGAGCCTTCCCCCCCAAGACCCCGGGTTCACTCCGCCCTCCGCCAACCTCTCGAGCCGGGCACCTCCCCTCCTCTGGGTCCACAGGCCCAGGGAGGGTAACTCGCCCATGGCGGGGCGGGGTGCTGGCAACGGGCTCCCCAGAACAGCAGCCCGGGTCTGTAGCACCTGCCAGCGTGCAAGCCGCTGGGGGCGGCTCCAGCACCCCTGTGCCCAGGACACAGCGCCAGGAGCAGCGGAGCCCGACTGGAACCAGGCGCCCTCTATTCTGCATCATCACTTCAGCCACAGAGAATGACCACATGGCCTGGCCACGTCAGGAGCAGCAGGGAGCTCGTGACATTCCTGCCCCAGGCAGGACCTGTACCTTCTAGAATTCCTTCCCGGGCAAGGACTCTAGCACTGACGTTCCGGGTCAATTCCAAAGGCCAGAATCAAGCACAACCAGGGGCCTTGCGCAGGAGCCCTCCCACCGGCTGTGGTCAGCGCTGGCTCAGGGGTCTGTACAGAAGCCAGCAAAGGCCAGACCCGGGAGCGAATGACAGGTATCACTCTCACGGGAGTGGGAAGGCCCGCCTGGCAACTGCCCGCAGACTCCCCGTTGACTCAGAGGGAAGCTTCTATGTGAACAGGTCCACCCATGGGTCTTCACGATGCTCAGAGCGCTCAGATCGCCGACTCCTTGGGAATAAGTGCGTTCGCTCCCAGGGAGGCTGCCGTCGGCCTTCTGTCAAAGGCCGCACTGGACATAAGTTTAGCTCCTGTGGTTCATTCAGATACAGTGAGCTCAGCCACCTGTGGTCAAGGGAGAGGGGCAGAGAGCTGAGATCCCAGGGTCACCCTGAGAGGGGCCTCGGCTGACCCCAGCCTTATCAGGGTCAAGATAGAGTTTGGGGCTTGGAACAGAGGGGTGCTTATGTAAAGAGAAGTTTGGGTTTTTTCTGTGACTTTCCTGATGATCCATGTTTTGCGGTCCATGGAGCTCACCAAAGCGACTGTAATGCACGTGTCCTTCCTCCTCAGAGCCCCCGTCGGGGGAGATCCTCAGGATGCAGAGGCCGATCTAGGCTCTGTTGCTTGTTGCTGCCCTGGTCTGGAGAGCAGATAGGAAGTGTGTGGGAAACAGGAAGCCACTAGAAACATCCCTTCCTTGGGAGCGTTGAGATGTGGTCACCTGGAACCCTTGCAGCCCGGGTTCCCTCCCGGTTGACCCTGCACGCCTTTGAAAGCTGGCTGAGAGCCTCTCACCTGTCTGTGCACAGGTGGACGGGAGCAAAGGGTGCCCAGCGCGAACACCGCCAAATACCGCGCACGCTCCCCTCCACACCCTCCCTGCCTGCAGGAGGCCCCTGTAGAGACCGACTCTCCAGCTAGAGGCCCTTCTCTGCCTAAGAAAGTCCCCCAGAAAAACGGTCCCTCACCTCGGGTCTGACCAGGTGTGTCCCCCTCAGGAACTTTGTGGAGGAGAAGATGGGCAGCAAGTTCGTGGAGGGCCGGAGCTTTGAGTTCTCCAAGTCCTACGAGGAGAGCAGCCCCTCCACCCCCATCTTCTTCATCCTCTCCCCGGGCGCTGACCCCCTGAAGGACGTGGAGGCCCTGGGTAAGTGCGGCCGGGTCTGGGGAGAAGCGAGTCCAAACCGCAGTGAGACGGCCCCTCACACCCACTAGCAGGGCAGGTATCAGACACACGGAAGTGACAGGTGTCGGGAGGGTGTGGAGGGACGGGGCCTGTGCATCGCTGGTGGGAATGTGAGCAGGTGGTCCCTCCCTAAGTCACACATCGAGTCACCACATGTCCCGGCAATTCCACTCCTGGGGACGTTCCCAACGGAGCCGAGAACAGGTGTCCAAACAAACAGGTCCCCTCACGACGGCCAAAAGGTAGATCCAACCCACACGTCCATCAGCTGATGAATGGCTGATGGCAAAGTGGTAAATCATAAAAGGGAACGGGGAGCACTGACACAGGCTACACCGTGGACGGAACGAGAAAACACTGTGCCGAAGGCAGGAAGCCAGACACAAAAGGCTCCACGGTATACGATTCCTTATATCTGAAACGTCCAGAACTGGGGGATCCATAGAGGCAGAAAGCAGATTAGTGGTTGCCAGGGGCTGGGGCGGGAACAGGATGCAGAATGACTGTTTAGTGGGTACAGGGTTTCCTTCTGGGGTGATAAAAATGTCCTGGAACCAGATAAACAGTCGCACGACACTGAATTATTAAATGTCCCTAAATCATACACTTTAAGATGGCTTTTAAAGTGGTACATTTGATGTTATGTGTATTTTACCACAATTTTAAAAGGGGGAGGGTGTGGAATTCCCAGCTGTGGATCACAGAAGCTCCATTTTTGTCATTCAGCCATCCCCATGCTTTTCCTGTTTTCCTTTCCTTTAGGGAAAAAATTGGGATTTACCATAGACAACGGGAAACTCCATAACGTGTCCCTGGGGCAGGGACAAGAGGTGGTGGCGGAGAATGCCCTGGACCTGGCTGTGAAGAAGGGACACTGGGTCATTCTGCAGGTACGGGGGTGGGCGGCACCCGTGCCTCTTGGGTGAGGGCTCCCAGCGTCAGCGCCCGCGGGGCTTGGCCTGAAGGCCTGAAAGAAAGCAGGTTATGGGGTTCGCATTCACAAGCGTGGCTGGGAATCCTACAGCCCCTGAAGGAGGGGGCAGGAGGCGCCCACACCAAGCACAGCTCTGCCTGGGTTGGCAGGTGGCGTGAGGCATCACCACGGAAAGTGTGGATTCTTCAGCAGTGAGAAAGACATCCCCTCCTCCCCCTTGTTGGCTCGACTGCCCCCCCTCGGTCCTGCAGCCCCTCCAAGCACAACCCCCCCACCGACCACTGCCAGGTCCCGGCTGGTCCCACTGCAGGGCCGCCTCGGCGTCCGCAGACCCACGGCGTGGCTGACCTCAGTCCACAGGGCCTAGCCTGGTCCCATGTGGGGACCTCAGGTTCAAGTCATTTCTTTCTGTTCATTTTCTTTTACAAAATGATCGCCATGACGAGTCCAGTTACCATCTGTCACCAAAGACATTACCTCATATTCCCCACACTGTACATTTCATACCTGTGACTCTTCTAGTTTGTAACTGGAAGTTTGTACCTCTTAACTGCCCTCACCTATTTCTCTCCTCCCCGCACCCCTCTGGCAACCACCTGTTTGTGCTCTGTATCTGTGACTCTGTTTTGCTGTGTTTATGTGTTTTGCTTTTTAGATTCCACGTATAAGTGAAATCATACAGTATTTGTCTTTCTCTGTCTGACTTATTTCACTTAGCATCATATTCTCTGGGTCCGGCCATGTTGTCGCAGGTGGCAAAGTTTCTTTTTTATGGCTAGTATTCCATTGTGTATATACACCGCACCTTCTTTACCCACTCACCTGTTGATGGGCACTTAAGTTGCTTCCACATCTTGGCAATTGTGAATAATGCTGCTATGAACATAGGGGTGCACGTATCTTTTGGAATCAGTGTTTTCATTTTCTTTGGATAAATACCCAGAATTGGAATTACTGGATGACACAGTAGTTCTATTTTTCATTTTGTGAGGAGCCTCCAAACTGTTTTCCATAGTGGCTGTGCCAATTTACAATCCCACCAACAGTGCATGAGGGTTCTCTTTTCTCCAAGTCATTTCTTTTTTTATATATAAATCTATTTGTTTATTTATTTATTATGTTTGGCTGTGTTGGGTCTTTGTTGCTGCGCGCGGGCTTTCTCTAGTTGTGGCGAGCGGGGGCTACTCTTCATTGCGGTGCGCGGGCTTCTCATTGCGGTGGCTTCTCTTGTTGTGGAGCACAGGCTCTAGGGCGCGTGGGCTTCAGCAGTTGTGGCACATGGGCTCAGTAGTTGTGGCTCACGGGCTCTAGAGCGCAGGCTCAGTAGTTGTGGCGCAAGGGCTTAGTTGCTTGGCAGCCTGTGGGATCTTCCTGGACCAGCGCTTGAACCCGTGTCCCCTGTACTGGCAGGCGGATTCTTAACAATTGCACCACCAGGGAAGTCCCTCTAAGTCATTTCTTTTTACTCAAGCCTCTCAGAGGAGGGGTGGGGACCATATAATCTCAGCCCTTATGCCGGTGGAGGGCGGGAAGGACTCACCACAAGGCTGGAGGTCCTGAACGAACTGAGAACAAACTTCAACTCTGGGGGCTCAGTTGCTCAGTGAAATTATCAAGCGTGGCCAGAGCCCTGGGAAGGGCGGACAGCAGGGTGGGGAGTGCGGGTGCCATTGGGGAGGGGCCTGCCCTGTGGGCCCGGGGTGGGGAGGAGTGTGCAGGCACTAAGCCCTGGTCTTGGCCGCAGAATGTCCACCTGGTGGCCCAGTGGCTGAGCACCCTGGACAAGAAGCTGGAGCAGTACAGTGTCGGCAGCCACGATGACTACCGCGTGTTCATCAGCGCCGAGCCAGCCCCCAGCCCCGAGTCCCACATCATCCCCCAGGGCATCCTGGAGAATGCCATCAAAATCACCAACGAGCCACCCACGGGCATGTACGCCAACCTGCACAAGGCCCTGGACCTCTTCACCCAGGTAGCGTGGCCTCCCCCCGTGTCCCGTGCCTGGCCCAGCGTCAGCGCCTGCTGGTTCTCTCCCACTCACGCCACCCCCAGCGCGCAAACACTCCTTGAGCCACAAAGTGAACAGATCCCCGAAGGACTGTGCAAAATGCAAATGACCTAAAGTGCCTGGCGCACAGCTTCATAGAGCAGAAATGTGTATTGTCCATCAGTTTCGTGACCTGCACGTCAGCCCCGGTAAGTGCGGGCCGGGTCCTCGGCTTGTCCAAGCACCTTAGGAAGGGGCCAAGCTCCCGAGGTGGCTCCCTGAGGGTCACTCAGCCTTGCTGGGGCCACAGTGCTGCCCAGTCCGCTGCTCTCACTCCCCATGAGACGCGATGCTGTGGGAAGGCCGGGTGTGGAGGGGATGGGGGCCCGCAGCGCCCGGCTGGAGGGCGGTGGTGACAGACGGGAGGGCGGTAGTGCCCGCTGCACAGGGCTCCGTGCTCTGGTCCCAGGCCCAGTCTTCCTCCCTCGACAAGTAGGCCCCACTGCCTTGTGGAGGGACGCCGGGTGGCCTGGCCCTGCAGGGTGGGTAGGGGGGGCCTCGGCCTGCCTGTCCACGCTGTGTCCACCTGGACCTTTGTTCATGTGACTCCTCCCCCATCCAGACCTCCCAGCCCCCAACCTGCCAAGTGTGTAGCCTTCCCTGGCACCCCCTCCCCTCCGCAAATCCCCAGCATCTGCGTCCATTCTTTTGGTACCTGATCTTCATCTGTTCTATACTAGAACTTTCTGGGTGCACGCATGTGGTCTCCCAAGTGAGTCTAAAACCGTTTTCAAGAAGGAACCCCGTATTCTCTGATAATACCCAGCAAAGATCTACGTATGGAGCACATTGTGCCAATGTAGCGTAACGTCTATATCTGATTTCTTTAATTTATGTGACAATATCTGAGTCATCCACTAACCTCTCCCTATGGGCTGAAAGGACCCACCAAGGTCAGAGTGTAAAGTCACAGAGAACGGAAAGCAGGAAAACAGATGCGTAGACTGGGTCCTTCCTTCAAACAGTATGTTCGTGTGCCCAGGACGTGGTAGGCTCAGGGAACAGACAATGAACAAGATCCGTTACGCGGGGGACTGGCCTAGTTTGGTGAGGGGCGTGGACACGTTCACAGGAGTGAGAACAGGGTGTGATGAACATGTGGGGACGTGCACGGAGCCCCAGGGCGACGCAGCTCACACTGGGGGCCGCAGGCCAGTGCGGGGTCCTGGAGCTGTTTGCTGCTGTCTGTGCTGAGTCAGTACGGAGGTGGAGAGGAGGCATGCGGTGAATTCTGTAGCATTTCGACATCGCTGTCAATCCAAGCACGTGATCCGTTTTTCATTTCTATCATATTTTGCTAAAATATCAGTCAGTGATGGAGTGGGGGAGGGTGGCGAGGTCAGCAGGGAGCTGGTCCCCCACTTGCAGGAGTCTGGGGCCTGCTTCAGGCCGCAGAGTGGCTCCCGAGCCAGGCTTGGCCGGGGGGTGGGTGTCGAGGTGGAGACAGCTGATGCGCGACGGGCAAGCAACAGAAAATGCAAGAGCCTCTGAGCCCGGGGAGCAGCTCCCCACAGCGCGTGGAGCCCGCTGGGGCCTCTGGCAGGGGACATGGGGGCCGGGAGGACGCGGACGGGCTGCTGGGCTTTGGGGAGATGCTCTGGCTGCTTGGAGTCAGCGGGAAGCGCAGTCGCTGTCAGGCAGAAGCGAGGTGGGGCTGCCCGGCTGAGGACAGGCGAGCGGGGACGTGGCTGGGGCTTGCTGAGGTGCTCGAGGGCTCCCTAACTTTGTGCATCACCTAAGGCGTCTGCAAAGATCAGAAGGGAAGCCATGAGGAAAGCTGGGCCCTCTTGCTTCCTGAGGGGACCCTCCCAAGTTCGGGGGCCCACTGCCTTCACAGAGTTTCACAGGAAGAGGCAGTAGTGGCTGGGACGCGCCCAGACCATCCTCGGGCACATCTGTGACCACAGAGCCCAGAGGCCCAGGAGGCCAGTGATGAGCGGTCCAACCAGAGGGAAGTCTCTGGAGGCAGATGGAACCTGCCAGGCCTTCCCTCAGCCTCGGGCCTGGCGGGTTCCTTCCTCTGGTTGGCGGTCTCAGTCTGCACCCTTTCACGGCCGATGTCTGGAAGGGTCCATCCAGGCCTGTCTCCTGGGCCCACAGCTGACAGGTGACGGCGCCATCTCTAGGACAGGCATTGAGGAAGGATCTGGGGGGGATGTTGGGGTGATGGAGCCCCCACCTGCGCCCCTCCCTTTCCATGTTTGCTGGAGGGGACCCCAGCCGGGCATCTGTGTCAGGGCTCCCATGGAATCAGGACAGGGCCCCTCCCTTGTTACACCTGGTGCATTTTTTCCTGGCACTTTTCCCGACGATGACCATTTGATAGGTGTCTGTCCCCTGGTCCAGCTTTCTGGCCGCCGTGCCTGCTGCCCCCGGCCACTGGGAGGCACTCATAGGGCTGAGTGGGTGAAGAGGAGCCCAGCTTAACTTCCAGAAGCCTCTGTGTTCAGAGGCACTCACTTAGCAAAGACTAACCCGTTAAAGTCGCACAAACCAGAGAGAACTGGGCTTCAGAGGGGTACTGCTGGCTTGCAGATGATGAGGAACGTTGATAATTGCGGGGGAATTATATTGGGGAATATTTTCTTAGGAAGATGTATCAATAATTTGACTTGTAACCAATACTTAGTGATACAGCTGCATTTCTGCAGGAAGCAAGGACAAGAAAGCGCCCTCCACCCGACTCTACAGGTCGGGAGAGACTCGGGAAACCGGCTCAGAGCAGTCGATGGCCTTAGGCCCCACCCCTCATCCCCACCTGCACCCCCAGCGAAGCAGCTGGCAAAGACGGCCCTGTGCAGACCGTGCCTGACCCGGGGTGCTTGCCCTCCTGCAGGACACACTGGAGATGTGCACCAAGGAGATCGAGTTCAAGTGCATCCTCTTCTCTCTGTGCTACTTCCACGCCGTGGTGGCCGAGAGGCGCAAGTTTGGGGCCCAGGGCTGGAACAGGTCATACCCCTTCAACAATGGGGACCTCACCATCTCCATCAACGTGCTCTACAACTACCTGGAGGCCAACCCCAAGGTAAGGGCCCACCTGGAGACCAGCTGGGTGGTCCTCCCGCCCTGCCTTCCTTTCAATTATTCTGTCTCACATTTTAAGAGACACTGAATAGGTTTCATAGGCCAAAGAAAATCTGAAAACGTGCGACTCTTCTGTGACCCCAGCAATCTGATATAATGATTACCACCCAGGCCCTGGCCACCACCTCCAGCAGTTCTCAGCCGTCTGGCAATTTTTCTGACTCCACGGGAGTCATTATCTTTGGGGACCTGCCAGTCCTACACCCGAACAGGGACTCCCCCAGAAAGGCCAGCCCCCCGGACAGCATGAGCCTAGAGAAGACACAAAAGGGCTGCCTGGGCTGCAGGCCTTGCCGACAGAACACAGGTTCAGAGGGAAAGCCAAAAAAAAAAAAATCTCCCTGGAGACACAGAGCACTTCCTTTCATTTGTGTTGAAAATTAAAACCAGTGTGTCTGGTGCTGTGTGAGCTGTTGCGAGGGCTGCCGCGAGGCGGCTCCGTGGCCGGGAGGACCTGTCTGCGGGCCCAGAAGGGAGACTCGCGCCCCAGGTGGGGTGAAGCCCGCTGTGAGCCCCCCTCTAGATGTGGCCACCCCCTCGGGAACTGAGAGCCAGCCGTTCTCCCCACCTGACTGGCTCCTCTTGGGATCTTACGTGAAGCGTGGCGCTGGCACAGGACCCGTCTCCGTGACCCCCAGGGGGAGGCAGAAGGGAACCCCGTAAGCCCAGGGCTCCTCCGTGCTCCTGCGGCCGGCGCCTTCCTACACCAACAGAGCTGGACGTTCCGCTTACCCAGGAGGCTCCCGAGAACCTGCCCAGGGCGCCCGGACACACCCCTGTATCACCCCCTCCCTGTCCCAGCGCCCCAGGGCCAAGGCGCCCGCCGCTTTGGGGCACGGTGGGCGCCCCAGGGGCCTGGCTAGAGGCCTGAGGCTCACACACCCTTTCCAAGCTTTGGGGACTGAGCGACCAGGGGCGGAGGGTGTCCGGCCCATCGTAACAAAGCTCAGACGCGCTGGGAGGGGAGACCTGGGCCAACTGCCCCCAGACCCCGGAGGAAGATGGCCCCCCAGGATAACCGCCACCCCAGCCTGAGCCTGGAATGTTGTTGGCTTAGTTCCTGGCCAAACACCGGAAGTCGGCCCTCCTCGGGGGAGGGTGACAGTGGTCTCCGTGGGCAGGTGCCGGGGGTCAGTTCGCCTATGACAGGGTCTGAGCTGAACGCCGGTGGCACATCTTACAATAAACGCACCGCAAGAAGATGTGAAGAAAGAATTTCCTCATCACAGCAGCTTCGTCAGAGCAGTTCTCTCCAGGGAGATTCCAGTGGGAGGAGCAGTCTTGCTAGAAGTTTCTAACGACATTTACGCAGACGCTTCCCGTTACACACCCACAGAACCCTAGCTGGGTAAGAAACTGCTCGAGAACGCACACCGTGTGCCCCAGTGACCAGCAGAGTGAGGCGTGAGTGACGCTCGGTGTCCGCTCATCAGTGTGTGATCAAGCCGGGGCCCCAGGCCTGCGCAGCCTGACCTTCCCTTTGTCCCAGCTCGCAGCAGGGAGGCAACGTTGAATAACCTCCTGTGAGGATGTCGCCCTTGGCCCGTGACGAGCCAGTCTATCCTCCCAACTCTGAGGAAGTCGACTCAGACTCTGAGGGCGAGGCCTGGCAACGTGTCTCTGACAAACGCTCTGGGGACTCCATCCGGCAGGTGCGGGCACATGGACGGCACCCGTCCCCCGGGGGTTAGTCCCACTACCCTGCATCCCAGGAGGCAGCTCACGGGGGCCGGAGAGGCAAACTGGGATGTACCCAGCCCCACTTTGCAGGAGAAACAGAAGCTGTCCCCAAAGCAAATATGCAAAATGCAGAAAAGGCAGCTCAGCACATACCCAAGATAACCAAGCAGAGAGAAAAAGTACAAGTCACAAGATGATGATCAAGAGGATATTAATGGTTTGTTGATTTATTTATTTTTGGTTGCGTTGGGTCTTCTTTGCTGTGCGCAGGCTTTCTCTAGTTGCGGCGAGCGGGGGCTACTCTTTGTTGTGGTACGCGGGCTTCTCATTGTGGTGGCTTCTCTTGCTGTGGAGCACGGGCTCTAGGCGCGCGGGCTCCAGTAGTTGTGGTATGCAGACTCCAGTAGTTGTGGCTCGCGGGCTCTAGAGCGCGGGCTCAGTAGTTGTGGCTCGCGGGCTCTAGAGCGCGGGCTCAGTAGTTATGGCTCGTGCGCTCTAGAGTGCGGGCTCAGTAGTTGTGGCACGCAGGCTCTAGAGCGCGGGCTCAGTAGTTGTGGCTCGCAGGCTCTAGAGCGCGGGCTCAGTAGTTGTGGCGCACGGGCTTAGTTGCTCCGCGGCATGTGGGATCTTCCCGGACCAGGGCTGGAAGCTGTGTCCCCTGCACTGGCAGGCGGATTCTTAACCACTGAGCCCCCCTGGGAAGCCCCGATATTAATGTTTTAAGTCAAAGTTCATGAGAGCACATCAGACACTTGATAAATCAGCAAGTTCTTATCCAATTAGCTTCAACTTGCCCGCATTTGGTAAACAGCGGCCATCCAGGCAGGGCACTGTGGGAGTTACATAAATGCCCACCTTGCCCTTAAAGAGCCACAATCCTCAGAGAAACTCGTGTGTGTGCTGTGCTGCCCAGCGCGTCAGCCGCCACCACATGTGACATGCACCAAGTCCCAGCCGAGGGGAACGAGACACTCTGGATTTCAGAAGCTTGGTCTAAAACAAAGAAAGAACATAAAATACCTTATTCATAGTTTTTATGCCGAGTGCCTGTTGGAACAATCTTTCCACTTGAGTGGCTGCTGGCAAATCAGAAGTTACGTGCGTGGCTGCCCTGTGAGGCTCCTGCTACCGGACAGCGCCGTGCAGGAGGTGCAGCTACGTGCTGGGACTGGGGCAGGAGAACGGGTTCCCGGCTCTGTGGAGGGGCCGCGCTCGAGCCGCTCTGGAGGAGGAGCACGGTCATGGCCATGTGATGGCCAAAGGAGCGGCATCCCAGGCTGAGGGCACAGCGTGGAAGCAGAGGCAGAACAGAGGGCAGTGAGAGTGGCCGAGGGTGGGATGCACGGAGAGGCCCAGCCGCCAGGGGGCACACTTGTGTGCACGGCCCGGTTTGGTCCGGTTCCCTCGGGCCCGGGAGCCAAGGTTCTGGCGGGGAGGCTACTTGCCAGAGCTGGCTGTGCCACCGAGACCTCAGGGGCACGCGTGGGCAAGGCTACTGGAGTATAATCGGAACCAGGGCCCTTTGGGGGATCAGAAAGTAGACCCACTCGATAGATCCTGAAGGCACGACGGACTGGACGTGATTCATGGCCAGAAAGATCTACGGTGCCCAAGAGCCAACACCCCATCCACAAAGAGTTACCGCCCTTGCTGGAGACGGTGGTGAAGGGAGAGGTCACAGGTGGCTCCACACTTCCATTTCCAAGCGTGGGGAACAAAGTGGGGGGGCACGGGCAGAGGGAGCGTGTGGGAGCTGGGGGGGCGCCTGCGGGGTCTGCAGTGCCGGTGCTGGGGTCGGGGAGGTCACGTCAAGGGAGAGCGCAGAGAAGCGGGGCGGGCACAGGGCCGGGCCGGCCTGGCTGGGGGTGGGGTGGAGGCAGGGGAAGCTGGCAAGCCCCTCATGCGAGGAGCCCGGCAGGAAGAGGGCCAAGGAGGAGCTGGTGGCCGAGTCAGGGGGCAGGAAGGGCCAGGCTTGGGTCTGGTGACCGAGGGTAGCAGGTGACCCTGCAGACCTGGGGGAAGCAGGGGTTACAGGAGGGGCTGGCAGACCCAGGAAGGGGTGGGGCACAGGGTCCCCTGACGGCCACCACCCTTCTGAAGGTGCCCTGGGACGATCTCCGCTACCTCTTTGGGGAAATCATGTACGGCGGCCACATCACCGACGACTGGGACCGCCGGCTCTGCAGGACGTACCTGGAGGAGTACATCCGGGCGGAGATGCTGGAGGGGGAGATCCTGCTGGCCCCGGGCTTTCAGATCCCCCCCAACCTGGACTACAAGGTGAGGGCTCCTTCCAGGGACGGGTAACGCATTAAACATTAGCTCCCTCTGTGACGCAAAGCAACAGAGGTCAGTGCCGTCCCGCGGGCTCCCTGGCAAGGACCTCCATCGCAGATGGACCACCAATAATCAAGCAAGTGGACAGGCAACCCAAATAAGAGGGCTTGAAAGGCAGCCTCCATGGAGGAGAGTGGAAACCCTGTGTGGCTGGGGAGCAGCCCCAAAAGGGGGTCAGGGAAATGAGGTTCGGTACAGAGGGCGAGACGTGGACAGAACGTTCTGGGAAGCGACGCTTAATAAACGGAGGACACGGGTTCCGGCCCGCACAGCTCTCCCTGCCTACCCAGCCCCCACCCCTTTTGCAGGGTTACCACGAATACATCGACGAGAACCTGCCCCCCGAAAGCCCCTACCTGTACGGCCTGCACCCCAATGCAGAGATTGGCTTCCTGACGGTCACCTCGGAGAAGCTGTTCCGCACCATCCTGGAAATGCAGCCCAAAGAAACCGAACCGGGAGCCGGCGGCACCGGGGTATCTCGCGAGGAGAAGGTAGGAGCCTGACTACCCATCGGGCAACAGAGGAAGGGCAGGGCCTGGGGGCACAACGACCGGCAGCAGCCCCTGGGAGCTTGTTAGCAACCTCATCGGGCCCCACTCCAGACCTCGGGATCAGGAACGTGGGGGTGGGGGAGGCTGCAAGCGGGCTGCTGCAGCCCAGACGGAGCACCAAGGGCTGAGCTAGAGAGAGGCGGGGCATCTCGGGCGTGCTCGCCCCGAGCAGCCTCCCTCCCTGCGGCTCGCTCCTCACTCCCCTGGCTGGGCTCCCGAGAGGGCCTGCCCCGCGAACAGAAGGGCAGCAGCCGAAGTCCTGGGAGGGCAGCGCATGTGGCTCCGGCAGGGCAGTCTAGACGCTGAAACCAGTCCCCCCCAGATGTGCTTAGGTGAGCACGGGGGACAGATCCCATGAACACTCACCGCAATAGCACAGCGCAGACGACGCAAGAGCATTTAACAAATTCCCAGCTGCCAGGGTTACCTCTGCCCTCTCAAAAGGCATTGGCACCTTGGCACTTCTTAAAATATTCCGGACAAGCTCTACTAAAAATTAGCTAAGTATTGGGCTTCCCAGTTAAGTAGACCAAATTCTTGATTGGAAGACTCTCAGTGCTCTGAGGCCCCTCGACCTTTTCTTTGTCTAATGACTGGAACCAGAGATCTACTGATGGTGCTCTGGTGGTAGTAGTGCTCGTGGCCACCATGTGGGCCGCCCCTTGAGAGGGTGTGCCCAGCACGGTGCCTGCAGACAGCCCACACCAAGCACAAGGTGATCTGATGGGGGAGGGAGGCAGTGCATTCAGGGATGTCTGAAGGCACCAGGCTAGGGCAGCCTGATGCTCCCGTGGCCAGGGCCACATGGCCTTGACAAGGAAGCCAGAACACTAAAGCCTGCTGGCCAAGATTACCTTCCCCTGATCAAACGCGAGGCTGCACCTCCGTGATCCCATTTTTCTGGCAACTCCGCCTGCCTTGCTCCTGGGCTCGGAGCTGAACGTCGGGGCAGCACCCAGGCCCTGGCGCTGGGGGAGGGCTGGGGGTGCGGGCACAGTGACATGGGCTGGCTGGGGGCTGGCTTCCAGGTGAAGGCCATGCTGGATGAGATCCTGGAGAAGATCCCGGAGACCTTCAACATGGCCGAGATCATGGCCAAGGCTGCCGAGAAGACCCCCTACGTGGTTGTCGCCTTCCAAGAATGTGAGAGAATGAACATCCTGACCAACGAAATGCGCCGCTCACTGAAGGAACTGAACCTGGGGCTGAAGGTAAAAACGGGGGTGGCAGGACCTGGGGTGTGACTTGGGACACGGGCTGGCCACCGCAGGCTGACTTCCCTTGGCCGCAAGACCAACAAGCCCCAGGCCACTGGGGGAGGGCGGCACCTCGAGTTCCCCAGTCTGAAGGAGTGGGCCCCTCAGGGCATCTGCAGGGGCACTGCACAGACCCACATCAACTCACGACACGGGGCGGGGGTGCTCGCCCACCTGAGAGCAGGTGAAACAAGGCATAGGACTGACCGGGTCTGCGTCTGTGCCGAGCGCCCCAGCACCCCTGTCTGCGTATCCCTCAGGGAGAACTGACCATCACGACCGACATGGAAGACCTGTCCACGGCTCTGTTCTATGACACTGTGCCCGACTCGTGGATGGCCCGGGCCTACCCCTCAAGGATGGGCCTGGCGGCCTGGTACGCCGACCTGCTGCTCCGCATCAGGGTAAGGACAGGCTTCTGGGGGAGCCGCTGGCCTGACGCTCAGCAAACCTGCCCCCAGGGCCTGAGGAGTGAGGCTGGGTGGTGGGGGGGAACATGCATCCCCGTCAGAGGCCTGGAGGCCCCTGCTGGCCTGGTCTTGGTCGGAGCACAGCCGGAAGGGCCTGGGCCACACCACGAGCACGCAGGCCCGACAACACAGGAACTTCCTCCCCAAAGGAGAAAAGGGCGAGCGCGAAGCAAGAGCTGCTTCTGTGGCCGCAGGTGCAGAGGCCCTCCCAGCAGAGCTCAGGAGGCTCCAGGGACACCCGTCAGGGGAGCCACCTCCTGGGGGAGAAAGAGAGCAGCAGCCTCTTTCAGACCCAAATCCTCAATCGTGAGCCCTGCTCCTGGACCCTGCTCTCCCCGTCCAGACCGTGAAGGGCGTCTCGGGCAGGCGGCCGTCCTCTGTGCAGAGGCGGGGAGGCTCTAGCACGGCCCCGCTCCCGTCCCCTGCAGGAGCTCGAGGCCTGGACGACGGACTTCACACTGCCTACCACCGTGTGGCTGGCTGGCTTCTTCAACCCGCAGTCCTTCCTCACGGCCATCATGCAGTCCATGGCCAGGAAGAACGAGTGGCCACTGGACAAGATGTGTCTGTCTGTGGAGGTGACCAAGAAGAACCGGGAGGACATGACCGCGCCCCCCCGGGAGGGCTCCTACGTGTACGGGCTCTTCATGGAAGGTAACGGGCACTGGCAGGGGAAGCACCGGGGGCACGTGGGCTCACAGTGGCCTGAGGAGCCCAACCACGCGCTGGTCTCTGCTTGGCTCTGCTGCGGTGCAGGCTCGTCCGCAGACCTGAGCCCCCGTTTTGAGGCCATAAGGAGCTCAGCCCTGGAGCCCAGGACAGGCATATGTTCTGGGGGTGAGGGTCCAGGAGCCCACCTCTGTCGGGGCTACTGTCCAACCACCGCAACTCCAAGGCACAGGTTCTAGGGCAGGGAGGCCCGGCTGGCCCCCTCCCCTGAGCCCAGTGCGAGGCCATCCCATGGCCAGGTCCCAGCAGCGGGGGTGGGGGTGGGGGGCGAGGCTGGCACTCATTCAGTTCCGCCCACGTCACCCCTGTCCTGCACCTGGCAAGGTCAGACAGGACTGGATGGCAGGCCCACTCTGAGTTGAGTGCCAGCGACTCCCCCACCCTCCTTAGCGACTGATGTCACCCCTTTACCCCCTCCCCGTGCCCACATCACCCAAGACAAGCACAGCAGCAACCGTTTATTTTGGAATTACAGACAGGAAATGTAAGCATCATTAAATAGGGTGAGTAGAAATAAGTCTGGTTCAAGGCAATAACAGTTCTGTGTGCATATACATATTTATACTGTGCAGGTACACATAGGACAGTCCCTACATGGGGGGGAAGCAGGGAGCTTTAGTCTGTCATTTTCAGCTAGAGTTGTTATGATTTCCTGCCACTGAAATGAACAAGGCTGACACAGGAGGCTCTGAAACCACCACGCACGTAGACAATGGAGCCCAGCGCTTTAGGGCTGATCTGTCCCTCAGAGGTGCACAGCGAGACACACAGGCAGTCACGCCGTGCACACGACCCCCACCCCGTCCTCTGCCTACAGCGCCCCCTGCAACAATTCCTGTGCAGTCCAGGCCCTGGCACCTGGCCTATCTCTGCAGGGGTGCGGGTGCAAGCCAGGCCCCTCCCCTCCCCCACTGCCAGCACGACAGATGGGAACTGGGAACCAGTCACCTCACCCTGGGCCACCCTGACCCTCGGCCGTGCTGTCCCTGCAGGAGCTCGCTGGGACACCCAGACGGGAGTCATCGCCGAAGCGCGGCTGAAAGAGCTGACGCCGGCCATGCCCGTTATCTTCATCAAGGCCATCCCTGTGGACCGCATGGAGACCAAGAACATCTATGAGTGTCCCGTGTACAAAACACGCATCCGCGGCCCCACCTACGTCTGGACCTTTAACCTGAAGACCAAAGAGAAGGCAGCAAAGTGGATCCTGGCAGCCGTGGCGCTGCTCCTACAGGTCTAGCTGGAGCCCCGAGTCCCGCCGCGAGGCCCATGCTGCCCAGGGCCAGGTACTGACCGCAACTTCAAATTTACAGTTAGGAACTCAGCCTTGCAACTATCACTTACTTTCACAGGAACTGATGATTGCTTTTTTGTTCTCCTAAATAATCGAGGCACTTTATAACCATGCACATCTAGACTAGCCAGAGGGTGGAGGGCAGCCTGGGAGAGGCGGTGTGGATTGGATTAAAACAATGAAGCCACTTAGCCAGGTTTGTCTGATTCACTTGAGCCGGCCTGATGGCCACCAGGGGCCTGGCACAGGCTTGGGGGTGAGGCCCCAATTCCCAGCAGCCAGGGGAGCATCCCAGGAACCAAACCCCCAAATCCTGACTTCCCACAGGGTCAGTTGGGTTTATCTTTTCCCACCGGTGGCATGTAGGGTTAGAGCTGGAGGCAGTCACACCCTTGCCTGATGCTACCTGCAAACACCCACCACTAAGGGCCAGGGTGTTCCATTCCCATACAAACAGGAGCAGCCACTGCCACAGGCACTGTCCCCTAAAGCACTATTCCTTCTCTCAAGCAAGAAAACCTCCTTCGATTATGGTAATGCCGCCTCCCTGCCCCAGAATTCTGAAAAGCAAACTATTCCACGGAGGGGCCATTTCCATACAGCTCAAGTGCTTCCCTGTCAACTGCCCACTTTCTGAAACTGCTGGGAACAGGAGGGACCACTTTAAACACATGTCTGTGTCCTGGGAGGTTGCGATAAATGGTCGTCTCCTCTTAGTTCTGGGCAGCATGTTCGTTGTCTTTTGTCTCCCTCCCCTCTCCCCCGCATCAGTTCTCACTTCCTGCCACCAGACAAAGTAGACTTTAAAACAAAGTCTACAATAGTAGGCAAAGAAGGGCATTATGTAACAATAAAAGGATCAATACAAGAAGACAATATAACGTTCATTAAACATATATGCACCTAATATAGAAGCACCTAAATGTATAAGGCAAATATTAACAGATGTAAAGGGAGAAACTGACAATAACAGCAAATAGCATGGGACTTTAACACCCCTTTAAATCAATGGACAGATCATCCAGAAAGTCAATAAGGAAACAGTAGTCTCAAATGACATATTAGGTCAGTTGGACTTAATAGATAACTAGAGCACATTCCATCCAAAAGCAGAAGAATACACATTCTTTTCAAGTGCACATGGAACATTCACCAGGATGGATCATGTGCTAGGCCACAAAACAAGACTTGACAGATTTAAGAGTACAGAAATTATATCAAGCATTTTTTTCCAACCACAACAGTATAAAACTAGAAAGCAATTCTAGGAAGAAAAATGGAAAAATACATACACACGGAGACTAAACAACATGCTACCAAAAAAAAAAAAAAAACCAATGGGTTAATGAAGAAATCAAAAAGGAAATCAGAAAATACTTCCAGACAAACAAAAATAAAAACACAACTTTCCAACATCTATGGGATGCAGCAAAACCAGTTCTAAGAGGGAAGTTCATAGCGATACAGGCCCACCTCAAAACAAGAAAAATCTCAAACAACCTAACCCACCATCTAGGAATTAATTAGAATTAGAAAATGAAGAACAAACAAAGCCCAAGTCAGCAGAAGAGGGACAGGTGCTCAGCAGCCAAGACACCCTGACTTCCATCTGCAGGCACTGCGCCCCAGGGCTGAGCGCTGCAGTGCCGCAGTGGGCACAGGGAGGCCAGGGCACGGGCGACAGGGCTAAGGAGAGGTGGTGTGTACACACACACACACACGCACGCACGCACGCACGCACGCCAGCAGGGACAGGCCCCCATCTGACGGACCTAGGTAATGGGTGCAGACAAAATGAGACGATGATGAACTAGAAAACCAGGGGTACAGGAAGGCAGCTAGCAGGGCCCACAGACTCCAGCGGGGGCCCATAGGCTGGCACCTCGGTGTTTTCTAGCTTCAAAGCAGAGTAAAGCAAGCACCACCCCGCCACACCCCCCCACACCTGGCCTCCCTCTAAGTTCAACTTGATGCTGAAGTAGTTTTGTGAAAACTTTTTTCCAAGTATTCACCCAATCCATGGGTGAAGAAGAGGTCCTAGAAGCCCTAACTCCAAGGCCAATAATTTACAACAATCCTGGGGCCTGGTGGGGCTAAGAGGGAGAAGGAAAAATGCCCCTCAAATCCTCCCTTCCTGGGGCCTAGAGACTCCACCCCTTTGGAAGGCAGGAGTCCTGGCCCCAGAGCCTGGCCACCGGGCAACCACCTCTGCTGGCCAGGAGGGGTCACTGTAGCCCTTTGTGCCCAGGCTGGAGGGCCAGGAGAGCCACCACTCTGCTGGAGGACATAAAACTGCCAGTGGCCACCAGGCAACTCATTTTAATCCCTGGTAATAAGCACAAAATGGGGAGATTTTCCAGTTTTGCCTAAAGCCTGAAATAAAACATTTATTCCACACTCTACACATTGTGGGTAGATGACAAAATTCTCTTCGAACTTTGCGAAAGATGATTCACCTTGCTTGGAGCTGCAATCCAGCCTTGGGGAGACAGAGGCTGGGACAAAAGCTATGCTGCGTCTAAAGGTGCCGTGACGCCTGCAGCAGTCCTGGTGGGTGGAAGGGTAGGGGCCCTGGCTGGGGCGAGTGCCCGGGGGAAGAGGGAGGGCCCCGCCCAGGACCATCCCAAAGGCAACCTGCAGAAACAAAGCGAGCAGCTCGCAAAGGGGGCAGCCGCGGATTGCTCAAGCCGAGCCGTGGCACGGCACAATGCTCGCTCTGGCCCCACAGCATCTGCAGGAATGCAAACACTGTTTACTGAAAGCCTCTCTCCAAACAGAAACCCAGTGCCCCGGCACAGGCACATTCCTTTGGCTTCCCTCCTCTCCCTGTCCCACAGGACGATCTAATAACTGGTTTGGAGGCAAACAGTGTTCACTGATGTGCTGCTGCCCCCGGGCAGCGTGGCGTGGCCACTGCTCCACCCGACTCCCCACCACGACAGCCTGCAGATCTGCCCAGGCCCAGGGGAGGGGCTGTGGCGCGCTGTCTAACGGGGTGCCCCCTGGCGCCGGCGCCCCACGCACACAGCAAGGTGGCGCGGGCGAGGCCAGCCACGGCCGCCCAGGACCCACGGACGAACGCGACCCATCGGAGCCACCAGCCCTTTGGAGGGAGACGAGAGGCTGCCTCCAGAGCAGATGGGCAGGGATGGAATCCCGTCTGCTGCCCCCGGCCCCAAGGATGAGCTGCCATGCCCTGGGGCCGCGAGGCCTTCTCTCTGGGCAAGGTTCAAGGACCTGAAGGTCTGGGGACTGGGCAGGGAGGTTCTGAAATCTGCTCCTGGAGACACTGGGGGCGGCGCAGGAGCACACGGGTAGATACCAGAAGGAGCAGGTAAAAGAGTCACAAGTGGCTGCTAGGGGGAAGGAAGGGCCGCTGCATCTTGCTGGCCTGTCGGTTTTACTCTAAATTCGCAGGTTATCTGAATGAAATTTAAAGTAATTAAAATGCTGAGAAAAAAATGAAACCAATAAAATTTTTTAAAAGTGGGGCTGGGCTTCCCTGGTGGCGCAGTGGTTGAGAGTCCGCCTGCCAATGCAGGGGACACAGGTTCGTGCCCCGGTCTGGGAAGATCCCACATGCCGCAGAGCGGCTAGGCCCGTGAGCCATGGCTGCTGAGCCTGCGCGTCCGGAGCCTGTGCTCTGCAAGGGGAGAGGCCACAACAGTGAGAGGCCCGCCTACCGCAAAAAAAAAAAAAAAAAAAAAAAAAAAAAAAAAAAGTGGGGCTGAAAAGAGAACCATGGTACCAGGCCGCAGGGGCCGCGGGCCGCACACAGTGCCAACGCGGACGACGCTCGGCCGCTCAATCCTTTATCCTTGTCCTCCCGCCTCCTCTCTCCCTTCCCCACAGGCCAAAGGCCCACCCATTCCCATCCCCCCCCACCCCCTAGCGTGGGCTGGACCAGCAAAGTCCGGCCCAGAACATCTCACCCGGGAGACTGATCCCATCTGGGGCCACACGGGGGGAGGTCAGGGTCTAAAGTGATCTGGAACCCACAGGGTGACTCAGGAGAGACCCCACCTCCGACAGCAGCTGCACCCCGGCCGGCGGGCAGCTCAGGTGAGGCCTCGTCTCGTCCTCCCGTGGACACGGCCAGAGGCCCGGCCGCTAGGGGGAGGCTCCTGGGCAGGCGGAGCACGTCCTGCTACCAGCTGCCGGCACGACAGCATCTCGTCTCCGCAAGCGCACGTCACAGACGTGTCCGGGAGCTGAGGCAGCAACCCCGGGGCCTCTCACGCCGGCCGCTGCGGCGGCCCAGGGCGGCCAGCCAGGACGCTCCCGACCAAGAGCGAGCGCTGCCCCTCCGCTCCCACTGCCTTCGGGACGGCGTGCGCAGCAGTGAGGAGGGGGCGCAGAATCTACCTCTGTACCCGGTGGCCACCAGGCCCTCACGCCAGGGCCGCCTCCGGCCCCCGGGGACGGGAGAGCGTAAGCGGGCCCCACGATGCTGACCGCACCACAGCCCCAGGACGTGGCAGAAGGTAAAAGGGCTGCCTCACTTAGCACCAGGCTTCCAAAACCTCCACACCCACCCACGAGCCCAGACGTACACCCCTGGACATGTAACCAAGAAAGGACGAAAGGGCCCTGGAGTCCCTGCGAGAGGCCCCGGGGACCCCCACTGGGGGGAGCCCCCGTCCCCCTAGTGACCCCCTGGGAAACCGCACTGGGCCGGCCCGGTAGTCAGTACCTGCTGTTCTCAGAAGAAGTTCTTAATCAGCGGAGTCACCATCTTCACCCACAGCTTCACCTGCCGGCTCGGCTGCTCAAAGGTGGCAGAGGACACCACGCCCGACCTCAGGTAGAGCTGCTCCTGCTCCTGGGGAAGAGGAACAAACAGGAGTGAGGGGTCGGCTCCAGCACCAGGTGACGCAGCCTGCCGGCCCAGGGGCTCCATGGGGGCCCCAGCGCAGGTCGCCCCTGTACACAGTCCTTAGAAAAGCCAAGAAGCCAGTGTGTTTCAATTTTTAAGACCAAGCAAGACGTGTGTGGGACAGGCAATTCAGAGTTGAAGAAATACAGCTGGTGGAAAAAATATTTAAAAGTTCGCCCTCACTAAATGAGGTAGTGCCCATTAAAATAATGAGATTTTCTTTAAATGAGACACAGTTTTTTCTTCTCTCAAACTGGCAAAGAGTTGTTTTGTAACATCATCGCCCTCTGCTGATGAAGGCCGAGGGAACAGGCACTCTCGGACACTGCTGATGGAATGAATGGAAAGGGGGCGCGAATCATCTGTCTGTAGAGCAATTTGGCAACAAGTACCAAAAGCCTTAAAAAGCTCCACTTGCAAGAGTTTATCCCAAGAAAATAACTACGCACTAAGATTTTTGTGTACTGATATTTATCACACCAACATTTATGACAGAGAAAACCTGGAAACCCCCTAAATGTCCACCAACCAGCTAATTAAATATAATAAACCCACATGACAAATCAGCATTCACCATAAGATAATCATACTCTAGAAAAACATTTACTTAACCATACGGGAAAGTGCAAATATATTAAGTGAAAGACACTGGATATGAGTTAACATACACAATATAATCCTACTTTCGTTAAGAAGAAAAAAACAAGTTACACCTCTCCATATGCACACAGAACAAGACAGACAGGAGCAATCAAAGCGATTTCAGTGACTCTCTCTGGATGAAAGGGTTATAGCGTCCTGTAACTTTTCTCGATTCTTACAATGAACGACTATTACTTACATATTTAAAAACAGGTTAAAAAACACTGATATAAGCCTCGTCTGAAATTGTGTTTAGAATCTTTGAGAGGAGAAACTGTCTCTTTTTAAAACATTACACCCTACAAGTGCTGTGTTTCCCTAATAAGGTATCGAAGCTTTCAAAGGGCAAAAGGCAGCAGTCAGGGGATGTGATTCTGTGTCCACCACCAGGAGTGGTGACATCCCTCTCTGAACCTTGTGTCCCTTTAATCTATAAAATACTGACTTTACCCACACTATGGTGAGGATCCCCCAACGCTGGCTTTGCAAACACCCTGTCCACTGCGGGACCAGGAGCCCCAAGGGGACAGTGGATGCCACCGCACCATCCCACTGGGAGCTGGACGCAGGAATGGAAGCCACGTCCCTGGCAAACTCCTCTGACCCAGGGAGGACAGGGGATGAAGGACACCGCGCCCTCCTGGACATTACAGAATCTGTCCACAGCTCTTCCCGTCACGGGCTGGGGAAATGTAGTGCCCGACTTCACATCTTCCTGCACAGTTTTTGCGCTCACTCCCTTGTGAGTGGTACTCCCAGGGCCGGGGTCCCTGGCGCTTCAGGTCTGAGCAGGCTTTGCCGGCCGCCTGCTGACCACGGCTGGATGGGCCTCATGGAGGAGCCAGCCTCGGTCTCGGGGGGCTGCTTTGCAGAAGTCTCCAAAGACCCGGCTCCAGCTTTATGTTTTCCAATGAATACACAGCCAAGATTTCAATTAAATTACCAGAAACACTTAAGTTTCCTCACAGACTCCACACGGGGATGGAGAAGGAAGTGAGCTAGTCAAGGTTACAATGCTGTTCAAGGGAGTCTTTCTTAGGTCACAAGTGGTAAACCGTGTCCTCTGAACAAAACCAGGAAGCTTTCAGTTTTTATTGTACGTACTAAGTGAAGGGAGGGACTTCGGATTCGGATAAAAATATCTCCCCACTCCGGTGCCCAGTGTGACATGAACAGGGCCCTTCCCTGGATCCCCAGGAGGACTCCAGAGGCAGCTTCTGAGAGCAGGGACCCGGGCAGCCGGGGTTTCGGGGACTTTTCTGGGCTCGGGGAGGGTTGTGGGGCTGGGCAGTCCCAGCACTGGGCATCGTGTGGGCCTCTCCAGAGGGTGGCTTTAGTCCCAGTATATCAATACATAGGCGGAGTTATCCAGAAATGCAGTTTTGCATTTCAAAGGCACAGAAATCAACGTGCCTCTAAAGAAAGGAAGGACTGCAGTGGCATGAACTGCCACCCTCCCACCATCAAAAGCCGCTGGGATTCAGGTTTGGGAAGAAAAACAAAATATCCCAAATATGTCATTTGGGAAAGCAGCTCCTGACCACAACCGGCCTAGCTTTTCTCAAGATCCAGGATGTGGGTTCAGTCCCCTTACTCAGGAAGTGGGGGAGAGCGGCCAGCACCGGGACCCTGGGCAGAGACTTGCTCCCCCAAATCAGCCCAGACCCACAGAGACCTGGTCCTCGCCAGAGGCCACGTTCACACTGACCACTCGCTACCGTCTGAGGAAACCCGGCTCTCAGCAACCGAGGCGAAAGTCCAGGAGACCCCACTGTTCCTCTCAACCCAGCCCGCTCTGAGGCCGGCCGGCCCCTATTGGAACCTCCTCGGTCATTTGCTGGAAGCCTCACCATAGCATCTGTGATCTGCTGAGGAGATCAGATTCTCCCGCTGGCCACCCAGAGCCCGACCGCTGCCACTTCCTCTCGGCCTTGGTCGTGAAGCCCTTCCCGGCACCAAGGCCCCACTCAGTCACTGACAAGATTCCCAGATCGCAGGAGGAGATCCCAGGGAACAAGGCAGTTACCATTTCCTCGTCCATCAACAAAGGCTCCAACAATTTCGCAACAGTAGTTCCCAAACACAAGAATAAAAGCTTAACTCAGTCTATACGCTTCTGAGGGCTGAGGGCTGGCCTACGGCAGTGTTATCTACATTCCCATGACTCAGGAGGGAAGCTGGCACCTTCCTGGAAAGGCTTTGTTGTCAAGGTCACAAATTTGTGAGCCCAAAGGATCATCTAGGTTTCACATACACAGGGGCTGTGCTTGCATTCTCGAAAGTTCATCAGCACTGCTGCAGGTGCTCAAATGCGAAGATTCACACAGAAGCACTAACTTTCAGTTATTCTCGACTTTAAACAGAAAGACCATCACGAAAGGAGGCCGAGACCGCTGCCCCTTGGGGAGTCACTGCCACGTTCCTATCCCGGGGAGCAAAGGGCGCTCTCCCCTGTACCCCCTCCCCGACCTGACCGTGGGTTTCCAGCAGCCGGCAGCAGAGGCTCAGGGTCCCGTCCCCCGGGACTCTCCAGCCCCACCTCAGAAGAAGGGGCCGCTCTCCCGTGAGCCGTGCCGGGAAGTCTCTTCCCAGGGGAGCGGGAGGTCCTTGGTGGGCCACGTAACGCGCCCACCGAGCCGGACAAGGCAAGTTCTGTGCTCTCTCGGGCTCCAGGTCCCCGCTCTCAAGAAAAATGCCTGCCTTCCCCTCTCGTAACTGTAAGGAAAGAAATCCCATTACAACTAGGAGCGTGACAAAAACAACACAGAAATTCCAAGACACCTTGGAAACAGGGGCCTGCCTCGCCCAACCTCCGTCCCACGACACGGGCAGGAGGCGAGGCAGCCACGGCCTTCCACTGCGTCCCGCCCACCACCGGCCCCCACAAACATGCCACGAGGGGCCCCTGCGCCTGGCCAGGCACACCTCTGAGCAGTCCCTCCACCATCTATCTCCTCTGTAGGTCAATCCCAAACCAGATCATTACCAAGTGAAACAATCTGAACTAAAATAAATAGAATTCAAGTTCTCAGCGCAACAGGATCGTGCATGCCGACTCAAGGGCACAGACAGAAATCTGTGAGCGGGACTGTCAGGGCGCTCGCGACGGCTCAGCTCCCCATGAACCACCTCTGCCTGCACGGGCCTCTAAGTTCATTCTAAGGTTTGGCTCTTTCTTCCGGGCTCTCTGTCTCCACGTGCAGAGATGCTGGCTCCCTGCGTGCCCCTTCCGCCTGGGTGGCAACCCTGCCTCCTGCCTCTCCCTCCCCCGGCTCTGAAGCACCTCCTGGGGAGGGTCTTCATCAGAAATGACCGAGGCCGCCTGAGGCTCTTCCCTAACGGACCCAGGTCCTGTGTAACCCTGGCTCCTTACCCCCTCTCATAGTTGATCCGCAGTCTCAGAAGAGGTTGGGAACCAGCGCTGTATTCACATGCCAGTGAGAACAGTGTTCTCTTCCCGTGCAGGGAAAGAAAATGTCCTCCAGGATGTAAGGGGTGGCGGGGGGGAGCCCCTACAGGGCAAGAGCGAGCCCCGGGCTGGAGGCAGAAGGGCCCGGGCTTCAAAGGACAGCCCCGCGGCCGGTGTCCCTCAGGACCGGCCACCAGGACACGCGAGAGGACCCCGGTTCTTTCCCACTCTGCTCAGCCCCCGGCAGGAGATGACGGCAGAGGCAGCCCTCGGGGACCTGGCACCCAGCTATGCCGCCCCCACCCCCCCGGGGAGGTCCCACCTGCCCCAACCAACCTGGTGAAGCTGCTGCTGCAGGGCCCGGCTCTCCGTCACAATGGCGATCTGGGCCTCCAGGTCCCGGTGAACTGACCTGTACCCAAAATTAGGAGAGCCAATCAACGTGAGACAGGGCAGGCTGCTCCCTGCCAGGTACAGCCAGAGGCCTGCAGGGAAAAGGAGACGTGCAGACAGGAAGTGAGCACAGCAGCTGCCACAGCCTCTCCAGTCGCGCTCCAACCTAAGGGGAAAGCAGCCCCCCACGGGGTTTGCGTGAACAAGACACCGAGGGGATGGGCTAAGCGGGGGCCACGTCTGCCCAGCCCAGGGTGCTGCCAGGAGGCGCAGGGACCGCAGTGTCTGCGGGGCAGCCCGGCACTAGGGACGCTCACTGGGACGGCTCCCCTTTCCACCGCATGGCACGCTGTGGCCTCTTTTCCCGACAGGGCGAGAAGTGGGTTCTTAAAAGGACCCTGGTGATGCCCGTGCTCAGGCTCTGTTCTCACCCCCACCCACCCCGCGATGCTACCAGAGCCCCTCCCAGAGAGCGCAGGACCTCTAATCCCTGCTCTCTGAACTGCCTCAGTCGCGTCCTGGCCACCATCCAGCCTCCCATGTCCTTCCGCAGGCCCGGAGGGAAAGCGGCCCAGCAGAGCTCAGGTCACACCTGCTTCTCAGGAAAGAAGCCAGCTGACCTGTGGGCTCGGGAACAGAGATGCTTTCACCCAAGCCAGCAGACGTGGGGCGGTTACGGGGTGACAAAGGACTGGGTTTAAGAGCGGGTTACATGGCAAAGCAGGCCGTAAGCAGCCTGTGGGGTGGAGGGCATCTGTCCTTCCTCCTAGAACTGGCGTGAGGATGCCCCCACCAAAACCCTTGCAAGAGCAGAGGGCAGAGAAGCGAGGGGACTGGTCCAGCTCCCACCTCCTGCCAGAGGAGCACTCCGTGGGCCCCTGAGTCAGAGCTCTCGATGTCTGGGCTCCTATGGGATTTTGTCCCAAATCTCTTAAGGTGGAGCCTGGGTCTGACCGAGCTATTAAGGGTCCCTGCAAGGGGAGGAGCAGCCCAGCACGGGCCCTTTAAGAGGGTTTTGGGGCGGGGGACAGCCGATAGAGCCCCAGCCTGAAAACAGAGCTCAGGTTACTCCACTGCTGCATCTACCTGAAGACGAGCTGGGCCCTGCCTCCCCAGGGCCACTCGACTCTCCCTCGCTCGGACTGCTGACTGCGAAGCCCACCAGGGCGCCAGAAACGAGCCTGCTGGGGGCTCGGGGCTTTAGGCCAAACAGACAGACGAGAGGTCACGAGACGCCAGCGCACGAGAGAACCTGGGAGGCCCTGTCCGTTTCAGTCCCACCCCAGAGAACACTGCTTCCCCCTTTTTTGCTAGAAAATGAGCCAGTTAATACCACAGACAGAGGAAAAAGCAGGGCTCGCTGTGAGCAGCCATGTGGTAGTGGCTCCTGCCTTGCCCGCCACCCTCCCCCAGCACTGGGAACTCGCCATCTCTGACACCACGGCGACATCTCTGTAATGGAGGTGGTGGATTCTCTCAGAATCTTACATGTCACCTGAAACACAGCAGGCAGGTCCTCTGCTTTGCACCCCATTCCATCCCCTCCGAGTTCCAGGCCCCATAAGGACTACTTCTCCTAAAAAGACTATTCCCCAAACCTAACCTCTCAAGGACATCTGCTGCCCAGACTTCCTTCCTCCTACGGCGAGCCCAGGCTTGCATCTGGCCTCTATCTTTCCCTCCACGCTGCACCAAGAGCGCCCAGGCCAGGACACCCAGTGTGGCCACGTCAGTCCCAGGCTTCTCTGCAGGCCACCCCGCACAGGGCCGGCCTCCTCGCACCCTCCCACCACCACGGGTCTCTCCCCTGCCAACATGACCCTTTCAAAGGGCACACAGGCACGCAGGAGCAACACAAGCAAATCAACAACATGTAACACACACCACACTCCTAAAATAGAAGGCCATTTCCTAATTCTCACTCAGACCAGGAGCATTTCCAAGAACGTCTTGGGTAAGAGGTGATGACTCTCTGCTGCCTGTTCCTGTAATACGTCTGCCACCCCCCCAACACACACACACGCAGGGGCCACATCAAAGCCACTGCTTGCCCGTGTGTATCGTTCGATCAACTGCAGCCCGCTCCGCTGGGCCGCTGCATGTAAGCAACCGTGTGGCTCACCTTAGCACGTGGCCAGACCACGCAGTGGGCAGGCTGGCCCTGGCACTCTGCTCCAGATGCCCAGGGAGGTCCGAGCCTCCTCCTCTGCAGTAAAGGCCCTCCATCTGCACTAGGCTCAGCCGCCCCGCCCCAGCCCTCCATAAGCCCAGGGCTGGGCGGGACAAGGCGAGATCTCCACCTGTTGTTACTGTTCCAACTCTTCTTTTATTCAATGTATTTTATTATTTCATATATTTTTTTTGGCTGCACCACGCGGCTTGCAGGATCTTAGTTCCCCAACCAGGGATCAAACCCGTGCCCCCTGCAGTGGAACCTTGGAGTCCTAACCATTGGACTACCGGGGAATTCCCTGTTCCAACTCTTCTGATGCCAAGATTGGCCCCTTAAAGACACTGGGGGGCTTCCCTGGTGGCGCAGTGGTTGAGAGTCCGCCTGCCGATGCAGGGGACACGGGTTCGTGCCCCGGTCCGGGAAGATCCCACATGCCGCGGAGCGGCTGGGCCTGTGAGCCATGGCCGCTGAGCCTGCGCGTCCAGAGTCTGTGCTCCACAACGGGAGAGGCCACAACAGTGAGAGGCCCGCGTACCGCAAAAAAAAAAAAAGACACTGGGTCTGCTTGGTGCTACCTGTCCAGCTGGCTTGCCCAAGCCCACTCAGAGAGGGGACAGGTGAGAGCCAGGACTAGGGAGGCCCAACACCCACATGGGTGACGTGGGATTAGGCTGGTGTAAATCACTTGCCACCATGACCCTGTGTCCCTCCAAGGCTCCCAGACCACAGGGTCTGGCAGGGAAGGTGGGAAGGGCCTGGTCTTACACGTACTTATTTGTAAAATCTGCCTAAACGCAGACCACTCCCTCTCAAGGCAACCTATGGGTCAGCCATCAGAGGCAGGCAGCCCATCTCAGCCTGGCCCGCAGCTCCCCAGTATGGACCACTGCTTCTCAACCTGTTTTCATTCCTGATCCCTGAAGGAGCTTTTTAGCCCCGCTGAAGACTTTTCCAGCACGCTCCCCGAGAACCAGTCTCGGCTCCGTGGGGCGGCATCGACCCTGTTGGTCATGTATGACACACACACCTACTTCTTCTCTTTTCTCTCTTCCCTGCCACCTCTGCCTCCCTCAGCTTCTTTCTGCTCTGGCCCAGGGTGGACTTCAGGTGAGTGCTTGGATTAAAGAGGCAGTGCTTTTTTACCTACTGACCACTTTGGTGAGGCCTGCAATCACCCAACCAACCTCCCCTGTGGACTCATTTGCACGGTCTTTCTCCATCAAAAAGAAAATAAAGACCATAAATGGCACAACGGCCACCCTTTGGCGTGCCGTGATGGGGCGGGGCTTAGTGCAGCGTGGGAAGCCAGAGGGGGATGCCACGTGGTGCCACCAGCAGCTCCACACGATGCCCACAGCCTCAGAGAGCCCGGGACAGGGGGGCTGCTATGAACAAGAGTCCTTCTAGATAGAAGATCACCAAGTCAGGAGTTTTCAGCTATTGGTCTGTGCCCTAGAGACAACTGGGAGACTCTCACTCAGGGAGGGGAGCGCACCCCCCCCACAAAAGGCCCTTTGGAGCTCCCGAGCCGTCAGAACCTCCAGCCAGACACACACGCCACTCAGGATGTCGGGGTGAACACACACACACAAAGGGTGAGACTGCCGGGCAGGGACTCACTGTCGGGAAACACAGCACTTCCCAGCCTGGCCATAAACCTGTTATCAAGCCCCAAGTCCTCATCCCAGGGCCCGACCTTTGGGCCCACCACCTCCAGCATTCCTGGAACCAGTGGATCAGGGAGAGACTCTGCAGCAGCAAGGACAGCACAGCGGGGGAGAAAGTGCCTTTGCGGAGGTGGGTGGTAGGGGGGGCGGGCACTGAACTTCAGCACCGGGGACAGCGGGTCTCACCACAAAGGGAGCATGCCGTGGGTACAGAGATGACTGGACTTGGAGGCCAACAACTTCCGCTGCCTCCCAGCTCTGCAATGAGACATCCTGCCCCACGCCCTGGCCTCCTCTTTAGGGAGAGAGACACCTGCTTCCGCTCTGCTCGCGCCGACGGTCCTTCACAGTCCCAGCATCATGCTGAAGGGTAAACCAGATACTCCCAGGCTGCCTGCAGCCCTGGCTCACCCTGGCCTCCAAGCCCCTTCCAACCTCAGTGCCCATCCTCCACTCTGACCACCCTGGCCCAGGGGGTGTCCTTCAAGCCTACTGTAGCCTCGGGGCTCCACGCTTCTGTTCCCTCTGCCCAGACCTCTCCTGCCCGGGGGTCTCTGCTCAGTGTCACCTCCTCAGAGAGGCCCTCCCTGACCCCCATCTAACAGACCGTCATTCACCTGGAGCCCCCGCCTGCTCTGGTCTTCTTCAAAGCCCTTTCCACGACCTGACATTGTATTTGGATAGATTCATCCACTTATTATCTGCTTCCCAGTAACCTACACCTTATGAGGGCAGGGAGTTAGTCTAGTCCCCAGTGATTTATCCCCAATGCCCTGAATGCTGCCTGGCACATAGCAGGCCCTCAATAAATACTTGTTTGAACAAAATAAATAAAATGTGGATAAAAACACCTCTTCCAGGGCTTCCCTGGTGGCGCAGTGGTTGAGAGTCCGCCTGCCTATGCAGGGGACACGGGTTCGTGCCCCAGTCCGGGAAGATCCCACATGCCGCGGAGCGGCTGGGCCCGGGAGCCATGGCCACTGAGCCTGCACGTCCGGAGCCTGTGCTCCGCAACGGGAGAGACCACAACAGTGAGAGGCCCGCGTACCGCAAAAAAAACACACAAAAAACACCTCTTCCGGGGCTTCCCTGGTGGCGCAGTGGTTGAGAGTCCGCCTGCCAATGCAGGGGACACGGGTTCGTGCCCCGGTCTGGGAAGATCCCACATGCCGCGGAGCGGCTGGGCCCGTGAGCCATGGCCGCTGAGCATGCGCATCTGGAGCCTGTGCTCTGCAATGGGAGGGGCCACAGCAGTGAGAGGCCCGCGTACCAAAAAAGAAAAAAAAAAAAACACCTCTTCCAACAAATGATTAAGTATAAAAAGGCCTTGAGGTTCTACAGCAGGAGCACGTGAACATTTCAGGTTAGAGACCTTCTTTGAGCATCTCTCCACGAAAAATTCAAAATTATGCACCCCTCCCTCTCCTCCCCCCACAATATTCTGCAGTAAATTTCAGAGGGCTCTCAGATCCCTGTAAAAACAAGAGGGAACAGAAGACATCACAGTCCTAACCTCAGATGAATGAATAAGCATCACCTATTCTGAGGCCAGAACAGAACCAAAACACTCCAAGAGGCCCGGAGGCTGGTGCCTGCTCGGTCCAAGGTGAGCAGCACTGGCCCAGGCACACCCCCATCCCCAGGTGAGAACTGCCTCACGTGGGCCCCACAAACAGGGTGGAGCTGCCCTGGTTCTCACTACAAGTTCACCTTTGGGCGCCATGCCAAGTGGCCTATCGGGAAGGCAGTAAAAATAGTGACAATTCTCACAATCATTAACAGGTTCCTCTGTCAGCAGGAGCCAGAAATCTCTTAATCCAGTGGCCCTGCCCCGCCCTCGCCACACACATCGTGCTGTTAATGCTGGAATATTGCATCCAGACGAAATCAAAGTCAACATCTCAACAGCAGGCAGAGCCCACGTCCCCCAGCATGGATGTGGCCCTTGCTCTCACAGCAAGAAATCCCGTGATGGTGCATACACCACCTCTCAGCCCCCTCCTCTCCATGGAGCAGAAAGCTAGGTTTGCCTCACTTCATACTCACTCAGACTCCCCTGAAGTTGCTGCCTCTCCAAGCCCTAAAGAGGTTAGTTCATCGGCACAAGGTAGACACAGCACGCACAACCTCTGACACAGCCATCCTGCTTCTGGTCCCCTGTACCCTACTCTCAACCAGGACCAAGTTTAAAAGGGGAACCCCTGGAAGCAACTGAGATGTTGTTCAGTAAGCGAGAGGATAAACTGTGGTCCATCCATACAATGGAATACATTCAGCGCTAAGAAGAAATGACCTATCAAGCCATGAATAGACGTGGAGGAAACTTCAATGCATGGCAAGTGAAAGAAGCCCATCTGAAAAGGCTTCAGGCTGTATGATTCCAACTATATAATATTCTGGAAACAGCAAAACTATGGAGACAATAAAAAAAAAATCTACGGTTGCGCAGGGCGGAGGCTGGGGGTGGGGGGGGAGATAGGCAGAGCACAAGAACACAGAGCGGGGGTGTCCCCTGGTGGCACAGGGGTTAACAACCCACCCGCCAATGCAGGGGACACAGGTATGAGCCCTGGTCCGGGAAGATCCCACATGCCGCAGAGCAACTAAGCCCGTGCGCCACAACTACTGAGCCTGCGCTCTAGAGCCTGCATGCCACAACTACTGAGCCCACGGGCCATAACTACTGAAGCTCGCGCGCCTAGAGCCCGTGCTCCGCAATGAGAGAAGCCACCACAACGAGAAGCCCGCATGCAGCAACGAAGGGTAGCCCCCACTCACCGCAACTACAGAAAGCCCATGCGCAGCAACGAAGACCCAACACAGCCAAAAATAAACAAGTAAAATAAATTTATTAAAAAACAAACAAACAAACAAAGAGCACAGGGATTTTAGGGTAGCGAAACTAAACTACTCTGTACATTTGTCCAAACCCACAGAACGTACACCACCAAGATGAATGCTGATGTAAACTGTGGACTCGGGGTGACAATCACGCGTCTCTGCGGGTTCATCAATTATAATAAATGTAGTGGGGGGGCTGTACATGTGTTGGGGGGCAGGGAGAACACAGGAACTCTCCGTACCTTCCTCTCAGTTTTGCTGTGCACCTAACACTGATCTAAAAAAACTAAGTCTTTAAACTCCAGCTAAGCTGGTGGTGCTCCCCATTAGGTCGGAATGCTCCCCCACTCCCAGAACCCTGTCCGACCTCACCCACCAGGTGAGGAACGAAGGCCGGGCAACAGGAAGCTGACAAACCATCAACCAGAAGAGCTGCCAACTGACGGATGTCGAAGGTGGACCCCTACCCTCCCACACCCCCAAAGCCCTCCTGAGGCCAAGCAGATGCTGGTAATAAGACTTTCGGGTTCAGTGTCGCCTTTCACTGAGCCACAGGGAGATCAGCAACAAAGCTATAGGTGAGGACGATGGCTCTCCTCGCCAGGGGCCCCAGCCCTCCAACGCCACGCACGGCGTCCCCGCCACCACCCCTGGGACTCCACTCCTCGCCCATGAACCGCATGGTCATTTCACAGAAACTCCAACGCATGCATGTCACCATTCCCTCCTGAGTACAATCCAAAGCCATCGCCCCAGTTGACACGGAAGTTGAACCTGGTCCCTCCACTTGTGCCAAAGGCAAATTTGGGCTGAGAACCAGGCTTCGAGACTCCCATCCTGGTAACCTCTCCACCACATCATGCTTACCCAAGGTCTCCTTGGCATATCAAATACGCGCCCTTTGCAAAACTCCAAATAAAAACTAACCAGATGGGACCACATTGCCAAAGGGGTCTCTAGTACATGCCTTTAAAGAGTGGAAGGTCCCTCTGGTTCTTTGAAGCAGCTCAACTTATTAAAATGGGATATATATTCAAGTCTGCTAGGAATCAACAGAGTAGTCAGTAAGGCGGCCTCCGCTCAGGCCACTGGGCAGAGCCAGCGCTGCTCCAGCCGAGCACGCACCCCTGCTCCATGTTCCTGGCGACACTCGGTGAGCAGAAAACAACAAAGAGTACACCCCAGCCCTCGGGGCCTCCCGTCACCAGACTGCACTGCTATCCACTAGCACCCGTGGACCAGTGTGGCCGTTGCCCACGAGAAGGCTGTTTCTCTCCACCCCGCCTGCCAGCGTCCACAGGCCTGGACCGAGCGCAGCTTTCCTGCATCGCCCCACACGAGGCCACCAGCAGGTTCAACACATAGTCAGGACCCAGAGCCTGGGGGTGCCTGACTCTCAGAGGGCAAGGATCTGGAAGGAGGAACACAGTGTCCCCATTCCCCCTCATCGCCCAAGGGCTTCTGGGAGCAGGAAAGGCCGCGATCAGCCCCGGCCTGCCCTGCAGGAGCCCGGGGAAGGGAACTGTAGTATAGGCTACTCAGCCATGGGGAAGAATTTTCCGGGGCCCAAATGCAGACACACCGCTTGCACCCAGCATGGCCCCTGCACAGGGCAGGCAATCAGTAGCTGGTCCACCACTCCACAGTCCAAATCCAGCGCCACCTGCGCTGCCTGCTCCTTGTCCTAGGTTGCTTTGGGGGAAGTGACCATCAAGAGATGAGCCAGAAAGGGGGGCTGACTTAAGACCCCCCACTACCGAGCACAGCCACTAAGCAGGGAAGGGCCTGGCCTCTCATTTCAGCGCTGAGTGGTCTGACCTTTGGCTCCTGCTGTTAGGGTGAGGTGTCTTCTGCGCAGAAGCCCCTCTCCACATGCCCCGTCGTGCTCTCCCCCTCCCCCTCTACTGCACACACCCTGGGATTCCTGGCCTTCCCCACTAAGCCAGCTGCCAGGTGGCAGGGCTCCACCCAGGCGGGCGGGCGTGCGGCAGGAGGGAGCGGCTGGATCACGCCAGTCCGGGAAAAGGCGAGACACACTGGAAAAGCCGGTTGGGTGTTTCTGTTTCAACGGTAACTGGGGAGTCACTGCACGTTTATCAGCGCAGCTTCACGGAAATAACCCACAGCACACTCAGAACTGATGGGCCAGGCTACGCTGGGGGCCCCAAAGTGACAAGGGACCCCCCGCACCGACCCAGCCACAGGGCAGACGAGGAGTGAGCGCTCTCGATGTGCCTCTGCGCAGCTCGCCAGGCACACAGGTCCCCTCAGAGCTCAAAGCTCCTCCCACTATCCAGCTCTCTGTCTCCACTACCCCACCCCAGGCACCACTGTTATTCTCAGAAGTAACAGAGCCAATCCTAAAATACCTTCCACACCCCCATGGGCTGACCTGCCTGCCCGGAGGCACCTAACTACCGGCCGGGCTTAGCCCATGACACATCTAGGATCGGTACAATGGCAGAGCTCACTTCCCACACCAGACAGTGCCACCTGCCCGAGCAGGCACGCAGGCCTCACAGTAGCAAGTGGAAACCACCCAATCCCAGAGGGCTGGACCCAGGAGACCTAGGGTGGCCTGGGGGGATTTCCTAGCATACCTCCAGATGGAAACCAATGGTTTAAGGAAACAAGAGTCCAACCTGAGGGTTCAAAGTGACCTCAAGTCTAAACAACACAGATGAGTGGCCGTGACAACACCATCCCCCTCCCGCCTCGCTCAGGCTCTCTGGAAGCCCCCAGGACCAGCGCAGGAGCAAAATGGGTCTCTGAACCACCAGCAAGAAGTCAGGAAAGCCAGGCACTTCAGTCGGGGCTTGGGGTCCCCACGCTGTCCACTATTCCTTTAGACACAGGACTAACCGAGTTGGCCATGGGGTCTCCCGGAGCACAGAAAGGAGCAGTCACACTCGAGAGGCAGGTGCCCTCGGCATGGAGAAGGCACAGGGTTCTAAACCCGTTTGTTCACATCGTGGCTATCCCCTGGGATTGTGCCACATGTGGGCTGCTCCACGGATGCACACAACTGTGCAAGAGAGACCATTACGATATGCAATTCACACTCTGACCCATCCTGGGGCAGTCCTGTACATATAAACATTCTAAGTAGATAGCCTCAGTTTTCTCAACTATTAAAAAAAACACACACAAAGGTTTGGCACATAGGGGAAAAAACAGGACTGGTGAGGAAGGGACTGAAAAAGTGGGCTGTCTGATGCCAAATGAATGATCCCTAACGAATCCTCTGTCCCCAAGAAGGGCAGGGCCAATGCGGGAGAACTCAGATGATCACAGAAAGACTAAAGCACGTGCCTTTTCATCTACCTGAGGGGGGAGCTTACGTGTACATTTTTTAAAACAGCCCCCCAAATGATCTGAGTTTATAAGCTTGGGGAAGAGATCTTGCATAACTGAAATGCACATAAATGCGATGATTGTGACGCGCCCGCAGGGCTGTCATGCAGACAGACAGGGGAAGGGGCAGGGCTCTACCAGGCAGGCACCGGCACCACGGGCGCTAACAAGCGGGCCAACTGGCCCATCCCCCGGCTGTCCCGCATGGGGGCCGTCCTCTGGCCAGCCGGCTGCCACGTACCTTTGGCATGAAACGTCCAGCCCCTCCGCCAGTACTCCTGCAGCTGGACCCGCTCCTGCTGCCCCAGGCTGCACACCTCACTGTAGAACTGCCGCTCAATGTGCACGTAGGCGGCCGGGATGGCACCTGCCACCCCCTTGGCCCCGAAGAAGCCGTTCACCTCCGGCGAGGCCAGCAGGATCTGGTACTCGGCTCGCGTGCCCAAGACCAGGTCCATGTAGGCCTGGGTCAGGTTGAAGTAGCCGGTGGTGAGGTAGACCTTAGCGCCTCGCTCGGCCTCTGTCAGCAGGGTCTCAGTGACAATCTCATCTATCTGAATCTCAAAGGGCTTCATCTGGATCAATGGGTAAATCCAGGTGTCTGGGGCTGGCCTCCGGTCTCCAGCAGCTGCTGCGTCTTCCTGGGTTAAGAGGGAGTTGCTGTGGAAGGTCTGGGCATGCAGCATCTGCTGGCGGGTCCTGGCTGAGTTGATCACATCCATAACCCTCTTATTGGCTGCCTTGCAATACGCAGCCCGGTCACCTAGAGGGAGACATGGCAAAGGGGAGTCAGGAGCAGAGAAGGGAGGCTCTGGACTCCCATTCAGCATGGGAGACACACCACATGGCACGTGACAGGCAAGCACAGATGCCACAACTGATCCTTCACCAAACACATCTCGATTGAGCACAAGACACCAGGCCCATGTGAGGCTCCCCTGTGGACAGAAATGCCCGGAAAAGGGTCTTGCCACAAGAAGCCTGCACTCAGGGGGAAATGAAAAGGCCTCTACCAATCCACTTACGAAAAGTTCAAAAACAGGCCAGACTAGTTGAGGGCGACCGTGGTCAGGATAGCGGGCACGCTGGGGGCTCAGGCCTGGCTATAGGGACCTGAGGGGGCTTCTGAACACGCACATAAGCTGCACACCCGTGACTAGCGTGCATGTTACACATCAGAAAGAACATGTGTCCGACAGAGACACGCTGAAGTCTGACCAGAGAGCAGGAGAGCGAGCCACAAGGGTCAAGAGGTGAACAGGCAGCTCTGGGCCTTGTTTCCACACGGACACCAGTGACGAGTGGCTGCATGGACACAATGAGGGGAAAAGAAGTGAGTCTAAATTCTATCACTAGATGATAAGAGAGTTAATGAGCTAAGCATCCAGCTCAAGAAGTTAGAAGGAAAAACAACAGGAAAAGCCAAAAAATACAGTACAAGGAAGGACATTATATAAAGCAGAAATTAACAGAAAGAAAACAACAATATAAAAACAGGGAACTTCAACACTGTCCGAAGTTGATTCTCTGAAAAAACTGACAGAATAGCAAGCCTTGGGCAGGGCTGACCAACAAGAGAGAGACGGGCAGCACGACTGTCCTGGTCACCCTTCACGCGCTCTGGGCTGGGAACAGGCGCACACGCCCGAGTGCCTTCCAGGGCTGGGCAGCAGCCCAGAGAAGGACTGCTGTTTGCGGGGATCCCTCCTAGCCGACGGCGGCCACCACCGGGGCCGCTCACTCACTGCTTCTCTTGAGCTGCCCTGGTCCCGGACACGGCTGTGCCCAGCCCCCCACGCCCTCTGAGCGTGCTGACTCTCAATTCTTCCCCGAATGGGGGCCCTTTTTTCTGCATATTCATGCCAGGCCTGTTAAGTTAGATCAGGGGTCAGCCAGTGTTTCCTGTACGGGCCAGACAGTAAATATTTCAGGCTCTGTGAGCCAGAGGGTAAAATTGAGAACACTATGTAGGTACTCATATAATAAAAGAGAAAACAGACTTCCATAAATTTTTATTGTTGAAATTTAAAACATAATAGTAATTATCATACTACTCTATAGCACATAGGCGTAGTGGCAGCAGGCAGGGCAGGCACACAGATCACGGGCTGGCTCCACAGTGCCCAGATCCCCAGGCCCCAGGGACAGGGTTCCCACCAGACATCCCCACTCAGATGCTTCCTTTCTGGCTCTTCTCCTCACATGGGCTAGGTTTAACCCGTTCCCCACATTGCTGACACGGTTGCAAATTCAGCAGCAGCCCTCCTTAAAGGCCACCAGGAAGCCACGGCCACAAGAATCACAGGAATGCAAATAGCCCGGGAATGCTAGCTGCCAGGGTTTGCCTGTTTCCAGTGAGCAGGATCGAGGACTCTCCCATTTCACGTTCCAGGCAGGAGGCCGCAGACCTCAATGGAGCCGAGAGCCACAGACCCTCTGTGCTCCAGAGTCACGGGAGGTGGCCCTGAGGGGGGTGGCCATTTAGCAGGCCGCTTCCTGTAAGTGCAGGGCAGGCTCCCGGCTCACTCCCACGGGCACCCAGACCCGAAGCCCACAATCCCACCTTCCCCGGCGGCTCCCTCACCCGCAGAGCATGACCGATAGCCAGTGAGTCACGTCTGTCTGGCTCCAAAGACAAAAGCAGAACAAGGCTCTGCCACCCAAGTCTCCTAAACCCATGGCAAGGCCCCCAGAGGCGCACCCTCCTCACCCTCACCACCCCCAGGCTCAAGAGGCCGAGGAGCCCGGGACCCTACCTTTGTAAGGATGCACCATCCCCTCCACCACCTGCACCGTGTCGTCCCCCTGCAACTGCAGGGACACGTCCCCCACCGCGTCCACCAACTCCGTGAAGAAGTCCGCAATCTCAGGACAGTCCTGCAAGAACACGTAGCGGTCCTGCCGGTTGGTGAAGTAGGAGTCACTCAGGTTTGCGCTACAGGGAGGAAAGCGGCAGGTGAGGACTCAGGCGATTGGGTGCAACAGCAAGTGCTGGTGACCCCGGTCTCAGGGTCACCAGCAGGAGCAGGGGAGCAACCAACTCGGATCAGGGTGCACCAGCAGCAGCAGCCAATTAACAAACAGCTACTGACGGGCTTCCCTGGGGGTACAGTGGTTAGGAATCCACCTGCCAATGCAGAGGACACGGGTTCCAGCCCTGGTCGAGGAAGATCCCACATGCCACGGAGAAACTAAGCCCGTGCTCCACAACTACTGAGTCTGTGCTCTAGAGCCCGCGAGCCACAACTACTGAGCCTGCGTGCCACAACTACTGAAACCCGCGTGCCTAGAGCCTGTGCTCCGCAACGAGAAGCCACTGTAATGAGAAGCCTGAGCACCGCAATGAAGAGCAGCCTCTGCTCGTCGCAACTAGAGAAAGCCCGCATGCAGCAACGAAGACCCAATGCGGCCAAAAATAAATAAATAAATAAATAGATGAAATAAAATAAAACAAACAGCTACTGAGCCTGGCTGCTCACGAGAGATGGGCGAGTGACACTAAGGTGACACAGAGGAGTGACCGCAAGGCCGTCCCCTCACCGAGCTGACCACCGAAAGGAGATGCGGACACTTACAGAGCCAAGCACCACTCGGGCTCGGCCCCAGTGTCCCCCAAAGGGCTTGGATTCCCACCCGGCCCTGCCTGACAAAGTTATTTGTCCTCCCGGGTTTCTTGTGTACAAAGTGAGGGAAAGACCACGCGGGGTGACAGCGAGCATGAGCTGAGACAGTACACGAGGGGCGCACCCAGGAGCAAACACAGAGTAAGGGCTCAGTAAACCACGGCCAGCTTTCAGTCGCCCTTCGTGGCTTCCAGCTTCCGTGGCAGACAGGACACCGGGAAGACGCCGGGAGGGCCAGGCGACCAGACTGAACACGTAGCAGCAGGCCCTCGAAGGCTTGCGGGGACGGACCTTCCCTTCTCCGCGTCCTGCTGGTCTCTGCCCTGGAGACCCCGAGAGAAGGGAGCCACCTCACCCGCTCAGGATGACGCTGTTGTCAAAGAGGTACACCTTGATGTGCTGCAGGCCGATGGTCTCGTTGAAGCGCTCGGGGATGAGAAGCCGGAAGAGCCCACGGAGGTTAGGCGTGTGGAAGAGGGACACTCGGACCTGTTCTGGAAACCTCTGCAGGAGTGGGAGCAGCATCGTGCGAGAGTTCTTCCTTCCTGAAGACGCGGGCGAGCAGGAGGAAAAGGACGGCAGAGTCACACCAGGAACAACACGTAGCCCGCCAGTGCAGCGCCACCCACCAAGGGCCTGCGCAGCCGTCCAAGTCAGACCGCCGGGGGCTGTTTTCAGCCAGAGGGGCTCCAGGACAGCTTCTACCCGGACACCCACCACATCTCAGGGCAGGACTGAGCAGCCCGCGGAGCGGACATCCGCTCTTCCAGCCCCACAGCACCCATTTACCCGCCTCCTGGTAACTGCGCCCAGTCTCCTCCCGGGGGCACCATCCAACCCCGCTCTCACATTTCTGCTCTGGGTGAAGATGGCTCTGTCCACCCCGGCTCTGGGGAGGCGCGCAGGCCCAGGCTGGGCCGGTCAGCACACTTGGGAGCCCCAGCACGGAGCCCAAGGCAGGCTGCGCAGGAGCTCCAGGCTGACCGCGAGGGGAGCAGATGCTCTTCCAACAGACAAGATGCGGCAAGACGGGCCTGGGACTGCCAGAGGCTGCCGCAAGGAGCCAGAGGATGAAGCCAGCCCCGAGGTCCAAGCCCCAGATCACGACCCACCCGAACCAGGTCAGACGTGGAAGTCAAAACAATTCTCTTTTTCCCAAAGTCATTTTTACTTGGACTGTCGGTCACTTGCCGCAGACAGAATCCTGACGGACAGGCCGTCCTGGGCCAGCCCAGATGGGCTTCAAATAGCCTTGCTGCTGGCTGAGGACAGGGCAGTGAGGGTGTAATTCCTCGTTCTTCCTGAACGAGGAAGAATCAGGGGGCCAGGGAGGGCGTCAGACCTACCTCTTGAGCCCCGCGTGAAGTCTAAGAGAATGGACACCCTGAGGTCGGAAGGAAACTTCGCCTGGAGTGACTTTTCTAGAGTGCTTTCCAGGCAATCCACCTGCCAAGAAAAGACCCCAAGAGAACAGAGATGAAAGATCTGAAAAGATGGTTATATATTAAAGAAATGAACCAACCTGTCAGCAAATGCCCCCACGGTCCTCTTTGAACACACACACATATACACAAGCACGTACACGCACACGCCAGCCACGCTTGCCCAGAAGCCAACGCTGCAGAACCTCTTCGCCTGAGGCCACCGCGGGAACCATAATCCGAAGACACGGCATCTGCGGCCCGGGCCTGGCAGGATGAGGGCTCGGGGGGTCAGGGACGCGGTGCCCAAGGGTCTGGACCTCGCCGCTCTTGAAAACACTAAGACACCAGCTCCCACACACGTTCCAATGGATCATCCTTACAGGCACACAACAAACAGCACCCCACACACGGACAGCACTCGGTAAATATTTGCTGAATGAACAAATCCAAGACACAACCTGCCCACTGCCACTCTCCACAGGCTGGATGTGGCATTCTTCTCCCAGGAGAACAAACACGCTTCCCAAGCTGGCAGCTAAGAGCACGTCCTGAAAGCGGGGCAGCCTTTCCTCAGACAGGAAGGGAAGGGGTGGGCTCTCTCCTGCCCCCCACCCTTCCCCCTCGCCCCCTACACAGTCCCTGTTCTCTTCCAGCTATGCCCTGGGGGTTTCTGAACAAGGCAAACCAAGAAACAACACTTGCCATGGGCAAGGGTCCATCTCACTCCCTCACAGTAGAAAGCCATCCAGGGACTCCGACAACACAACGACCTCATTCACACTCACTTCAGCTCAACCTACAGATTCTGCGCTGGGCTCGTCCTACAGGAAGCACCCGCTGCACAACGGGTGACGTCTGCTCCTTCCCAGCCCCGCATGTCTCGTTGGAAGGGACAAGAACGGCATGACAGCAAGTCTAGGTGGAGCCAGGCTGGCTGCAGACCCGCACCCGACACCAGCCCTGGGCAAAAGCAACGGCCAGCTCGACCTGCAATGCTGGTTCCTCTGTCTAATACAGACTCAGAAAGCCTTCTCTATAAAGGACCAGATAATAAATATCTTGGGCTTTGCAGGTCAGATGGTCCCTGTCACAGTTACTCAGTTCAGCCACTGTAGCAAGAAAGCATCCATAGACAAAACAAAAATTAATGAGAGTCACTATGTTCCAATAAAGCTTTATTTATGGACACAGAAATCTGAATTTCACATGCTTTTCATGTGACACAATTACTACTCCTCTTTTACCTTTTGCCAAACATTGAAAATGTAAAGCAGAGGAAACAGGTTTGAGCCCTGGTCCAGGAAGATCCCACATGGGGGAAGATCTAGGTGTACGGGCTTCAGTAGTCATGGCTCGCGGGCTCTAGAGCGCAGGCTCAGTAGTTGTGGCACACGGGCAGAGCAACTAAGCCCGTGCGCCACAACTACTGAGCCTGCGCTCTAGAGCCCGCGAGCCACAACTACTGAAGCCCGCGTGCCTAGAACCAGTGCTCCGCAATAAGAGAAGCCACTGCAATGAGAAGCCCACGCACCACAATGAAGAGCAGCCCCCGCTCACCACAACTAGAGAAAGCCTGAGCACAGCAACAAAGACCCAACGCAGCCAAAAATTAAATAAATAAATAAATTTATTTTTAAAAAAAGAGAGAAGCCACCGCGATGAGAAGCCCACGCACCACAAGGAAGAGTAGCCCCCACTCGCTGCAACTAGAGAAAGCCCGCGCGCAGCAACAAAGACTCAACGCAGCCAAAAATTAATTAATTAATTAATTAATTAATTTTCAAAAAAGAAAATGTGAACACCATCCTTAGCCCATAGGCCACACATAAATAGGCGGTGGCCAGATTTGGCCTGCGGGTCACAATTCTCGGGAGCCCCAGCTTGGCAGACAGACGGCCTACGGCCCCTGTGCAGGGTGAGGAGGACACGGGCCAGCGAGGTCAGAAGGCCCAGGATCACATCTCCCTGCACCCCTGGCTGATCCTCCTGATGTGCCCAGAATCTGGGGCAACAAAAACAAAACCTGGCCTGAGACGCAGGCCGAGGAGGGCGGCTCCACCCCAGCTCCACGGCTCTGCGCAGCCCGAGGCTTTAGGGTGACTCACTACTGCCAGTAGGACCACCCCTGCTTAAACCTTACCAGTTCCTGTTCCAAAGGACCTGTCCCCAGGTAGAGGGACGCCATCACGACCCGCCTCTTGGCTACTTTTATCTGCCCCTGAAGAGAAGAAACAATTCAAAATTCATAATCACCATTTTCACAGTTCACTGAGAAAGATACAGTCCTTTGGTATTGGAGGCAAATAACACTCCAAGCTGAACTATCCTGTATCTTCACCAATTAATATTTAAAGCAACCCCCAAATGTGTGTGGTAACCTACCAGATAAGGACCCACACCCCTAATTTAAAATACTCAGCCTGAAAGTAAGGCATGATCTAGCCATGCTATAAGATACGGCACAGCCACGAAAAGAATGAAGGTCTGTGCACACTGACCTGAGGGGATGTCCACAGTGCACTGCAGGGACAGAAGAAAATCACTGAACAGAACGTAAACCGTGCTCCCCCGTCACCACCCCATGCACCCCTGTATGGGTGGGGGTGTGTGTGTGTGTGTGCGCGCGCGCACGTGCGCGCATGTGTGTGTCCAGGGAGCAGAGCCCGACGAGGGAGTGCGGGGGCAAACTTGCACTCCAGCCCCGTCTGCACAGCTGGGGTTTTATAATGAGCATGTAATTTTTTTTAATAAATGTATTTATGTTTATTTTTGGCTGCGTTGGGTCTTCGTCGCTGCGCGCGGGCTTTCTCTAGCTGTGGAGAGCGGGGGCTACTCTTCATTGCGGTGCACGAGCTTCTCATTGCGGTGACTTCTCTTGTTATGGACCATGGGCTCTAGGCGTGCGGGCTTCAGTAGTTGTGGCACGTGGGCTCAGTAGCTCTAGAGCACAGGCTCAGTAGTTGTGGAGCACAGGCGTAGCTGCTCCGTGGCATGTGGGATCTTCCCGGACCAGGGCTCGAACCCGTGTCACCTGCATTGGCAGGCGGATTCTTAACCACCGTGCCACCAGGGAAGTCCCAAGCATGCAACAGTTTTGAGATGCAGACAGACAGGTACCTAGCTAGACACACAAACAGAACACACCAACATTCAAAGATGATGTGTCAGTCCCAATAGCCAGCGTCCTCTCCCTAGACCTGCTCCAGCCATGGGAGGACACCGGACCCCTCACACACGCGGCCAGGCCCCAGAGGAGGTCAAGAGCAGAAAGAAGGGCAGCACCACCCTCAGGGCAAGCTGGCGAGGGCACCGGGGAGGCAGGACACACACACTTGCTGGCTTTCCCACATGGCCCCCACAGCCTGCACCGTCGACGGAGGAAGAGGGGCATCTTGACTAGATAAACACACCAACACACCACTGGGAAAGGCTTATATGCAAGGAACAAATAAAAGAATTTCCTATGTTTGCTGTTGCCTTCGTTTTGTTATTTATTCAGATGGCTGCTTGTGGGGAAAGTGAGTATGAAGACAGGAAAGAGAGGAAAACAAGTAAGGTGTGAGGCAATCAAGTTCGGGCAGCAAAAGTCTATGCAATTGTTTGCCATGGCGCCAGGTCCTCTGGTACAAGCTCAGCTGTCACGAAGGCCTGGGCCCAGGCAGAAACCACGCTGCACTCTCTTCTCAGGGAACACGGGCCACTCTGTCCCAGGAAGAAACACATCCCGCTCCACACAGAACGTGCCGGAGAACCCGCCCATGACTCAGTGCAGAAGGCAGGGAACGGTGGCCTCGGCTTCTTCCTGGCCTGCTGGGCTGAGCCCCTCGCGCGTCCCTCTTGGCTGTCACAGCTCCACCCACCCCGGGCAGGTGTGCCGTGTGGCCTCACCTCCAGGCCAGTGGACCCCCACGTGGAGACTCAGTCCATCCTTCACCCGGAGTTGATTGGGACACTAAGAACCACCTCCTTTGAAAAACCTGTTTCTTCAAGCCAAGCAGAGAACCAAGTAGGAGTAAAGAGCAAACAGCCTCAGCATCAGTTCTACACAAACAAGGACACACAGGAGAGTCAAGCAGGGCAGGGAAGTGAGGGAGAGCATGCGTGCGTGCACACACACGCGCACACGCACACACCATACTGGAATAAGCCAGCCGGAAATTAAGCTAAGAGTGGATCTACAGAACAACAGGGCAAAGGAGAGAAAATGTGCAAGCATTCAAATGAACTAGAGTTTGTTGTGCAGAAAAAGGAACATCTACATATATTTCCTGTTATGTCCCAGCACTTCTCCTGACCGTATCATACCTTAATTCTAACATCACTGAATTAATACAAACTCAGAATTCATGTAACTAAAAATTAATTAGCGTTTAATTACTTCATTCCGATGAGCAGTTTAACCACAAATAACTAGACGTGGCATGAACACCTGACTAATGTATTGAAAGTTGAACCCCCCAAATGCAAAGTTTAGCATCTCTACCAAGAGAGAGAAGGTACAAACTTTAGACAGAGTTACGGAAAAGAACCAGGATCACGAGACCTAAAACCAGACATCCAGACTTTCCAGTTACCTGTAAATACTCTCCACTGAATTGAGAGGCTCCCGGCCACTTCCTACATATCAAATCCCATCCATAGGTCATTATGTCTCCATTTCCTATCGTCTACTTTATGGAGCTACTGTGTGTTGGAGACATTGCCGGGGCAGGAGTGTGCCATGCCCTAACCAGAATGAGGTTCGTTCCCTCCCAGACGTCCTCAGAGGGGACGTGCCTGCTGAGGTCCCCAAGCTCTCACTAACCTCCCGTCTAGCCTACATCTCCAACATGGAACGAAGGGAATTAATCTGTCACAAGAACCAAAACCCAGGACCTGACCCTCAGTGCCCACAAGCTCTGAGCTGCTCCACCTGAGACATCAGCCACCCAGGGGAGCTTCTGATCACGGCTCAACTCAGCCATCTGTGAAGCTGAAACCTAACAGGTGGAACCCACAGGAATAAGCTGAGCAGCCATCAAAAGTTTCTAGAACAGAAGGTGCTTCAGCCCAGGACCTGGCCAACCTTATGCCCCCAAACCTCTAATTCCATGTCTGACTCTCTCTCTCTTAGACACAACTTACCTTCATGAGCTCAAAAAACTCTGCAGGTGAAGAAAGCACCCTGACGTGAGAGCTGGAGACTCCGAACTCTGGAACCAGGTTTCTGATCCACTGGAAGCGATGCACGGCCTCCGGACACAGGCAGCAAGGAGGCGAGGGGACATGGGGGACAGCTGGAGACAGTAGAGGAGCCAACAACAGCCATGGTGGCCTGGGGAAAGAGACATACAAAGGGTCACACTTCTCAAATACTTCCTCACAAGTCTCTCTCAGCTCCTGTGGGCAAATAAGAATTTTTCGGTGGGGGGGGCAAACTTCAGATTTCCTAGACCATCTTAAGTGAGCCCCAGTCAAACTCTGTAAAAGAATTTTTCAGCCCCTACAAGTTGAGCAACTGAAGAATTGCCAAAGCCTATGGATAAACCCCAAACTTTACGCTGACTCCAAACAACTCAAAATTTAGAGCAGCCACAAGTAAACTCAGAAAAGCCATTGCCTGGTTAATGCCCCCAATGAACCCACCCGCAGAAAGCCTCCAAAGGTTGCCTGCAAGGGCAGGTCTAGTCTCAGTCTGGTGAGTACAACCCAGACCCCCGGTTGTCTGACTGATGAGATAAATGGGCTTTTATTCAAGGAAGGACCCAGAAAAAATTAAGTTTTCTCTTTAACACTAGGATACAGAGAGAAAAGCTGGCGCTGGAAGAGGTCACCTCAAGAGGGGCCAGCAGTGACGACAACTGCCCCTTCACCCCTGGACACATTCTCCTCAGAGGTCACACCCTGTCTCTGGCTGGTTCCCGTCCACTGAGGCCAAGACCGCAGTAAACAGTCCCCTGCCCGCTGAGCCTCATCTTTGTCCAGATGACAAGACACCTGTGGGGGCCGGGGGAGGGCAGTGCACACCCAGAGCCCCACACCGACCAGCCCCTCATCTGACTTCCAGCAAAGAGCAGCAGGAAAATCCTTTCCAGCGTGTGACCTTCACCACGGCCTCAAGAGGGACTCTAGGGAAAGGACGCTTAAACACCCCAAGGCCTGAAGGGCCACAAATTCCAGGAAGATGATTTCATTCACTTGCCTCCTGATAAAACACTGAATCTTCCCAGGGTTCCTGAATGTCCCTACACACACGCCAGATGGCCCGCAGCTGTGCTTCCCAGAAAGCCCACCGGGCTGTCACGGCGACTCATTGCCAAGAAAAGTTTAGTCAGCGGGTGGAAGACACCAGGTCTGGACCCTGGGGAGCCAGGGTTCACCATGGGCCTCCGGGCAGAGGTGGGGACCACACTCCCAGGCATCAGCTTGCTACACTTCTCCTCTGGCTTCCGGGTAACAAGCAGCAAATGAAAGGCCTAGACGGGTAAACAAGGGATTGCGGCCTCAATTTCCCCAAAGTGGAGGCCATGCTCCTGCTGTGCTCAAGGCTACCTTCCAGAGGGGAGAGGGAGCGCCTTCAGTCCAACGGAAAACCATGAGAACGGGAAAGGTGCGCAACAATCTATCAACGTGAAGCCGCAAAGGGGGCCTAAAGTCTAACGTTCATTAATTAAACATAGTCTGTTTGAGGAGGAAAACCCCACAGCACTGTAAGATCAACTGATCTCCCAATCTCACAGCACTTATCGCTCAGACCATATAAAAAATATCCAGGGTGTCGCCTGCAACCCAGGCCATGCAGTCAGTCCCCACGCGTTCTTCAGATGAGCCAACAGACTCAGAGCCGCTCCCAAAAAGGAAGATGAGGAAACACCTCTTTGGCACACAGCAACCCAGGAGAGGGCAAGTGCCAACCTGGGCCTCAATCCAAGTGGTCATGTGAGCACCGATGGTGTACGGGGGAGGCACGGCCGGCCTGGGCACCACTGCCCACAAACCTGGTGGCCTCACCAGCGTACACACCTGAAATCATCTAAGAACACAAAAGAAAATGCTAAGGCTAATGAAGGAAAGGTCAAAATATACATACGGTGGATGTGCTTCAAGTGACCAAAAAGGGGAGCTGCTGATGCCTGAGCTGCTGGTGAGGCCTCACAACACCCTCCCTCCAAATGGGCTTTGACCACCCGGTGGGGTTCAGACAGGAAGTGCGGGGGGCCCAGGCGAGGAGAGGTGCGAGCAAAGGGAAGAGGCAGGAACTGCCAAAACCCACCAGCGCCAGAAAAACCCAAGAGGGGCTCAACAGTCAGTCCAGAGAAGACACACAGCGACTGTACGGGGGTCGGGCCCCGCCACCCAGGAGAGGGGCTCGGCAGGACAGGCTTGGCCTTGGGCCACTGCAGGCAGGTCGCGGGCCTGTCGGGCAGCTCTCCTGGGAAGCTTCAGTCCAAGTCCAGATCAGGGCCTCAGTCCAAGATCTGATGAGGGCTTTTTTATGTTGCTTCCTGTTTAACCTGTGTACTGACAGGTTTATTTTTGCTAGAGAGGAGAAGAACTGAAAGCCAATTAGGTTTCAGGGATTCATCGTGGAGGAGACCCAACCCTCGAGGGGTAACCTCACATTCCAAAGAGGAAGGTGCTTGGAAAAGGAGCACAGAGTTTTATAAAGGCCCCACAAGGTCGGCAAAGGTGGGGAGACCACATCCAGACCCCAGACCCTCAAAATCTAACTGCAGCACCTGGGCCGGGGCAGAAGCAGCCAGTCCCCGTGGGAGCCAGCGCAGGGGCCCACGTTCTCCGTGCATCTCAGCCAGATCCCCACGGGGGCGAGTTCCCGCTTTCCATGACGGACGCCTGGGAATCTTCTCAGAAAACACTTCTCCCCGTGCCAGCCACGGCCCCTGCTGCACAGTAATCCCAGCCTCCAGGGGCTGACCACCTGCACAAGCAATTCCCCCCTCCAGGCAGCTGTCCCAGGTCAAAACCCTAACCCCCAAGAGACTGGAGGAGGCAGGGAGCTGTGGTTACTCTACAAAAAAAGCAGGGCTGTCACACTCACCATTTAGAGAACTAAACAAACACACACACAGTTTCCACATCTAGGCCTGCACTCCCCTGAATCATCTCTTTCTAGATAACAACTAGCTCCCATTTCTAGTTATAGGGAGGAGGAAGTGGCAGGGGCCGGGGGGCCAGATAGTAAGGTTCTGCCGCCCTCTCACTCCCTTACTCCGGATTATCAGGGAAGTTTGGAGGACAGAGCTAGGGCCCGGGCAGGGGCGCGCCCTGGTACTCGAACTCAGGCAAGCCTCACTACTTTGCTACAGCCCTCAGCCGGTGGCAGAGGCAGCAACAACAGTGCAAAACAATCCTCAGCCCACAATTCTGAAGGTGAAACTGACAGCATCCTCTCCAAAGGGTGGGCTCCAGCCACCACCCACACAGACACCTGACTCTGGAGAAAGGTTCAGCCAGATGATTTAGGGCTTCTGTGAAATTTGCAGACAAATTCCCTGAGCTGGAGAGTGGGCTGGGCCTAAATGCTGAGGACCCCTGACCTGGGGCCACTCCCTCCACCTGGAGAGGGGCCTGGGGGAATGGGGTGAGAGGATGGGGGGTGACGCTAGGAGAGCACAGTGAGTATGGAGCGGGAGGGCAGTGGGGAAGAGAGGGAAGTTTCTTCCCAGCATCTCTAAAAGGAATCTGTATCTGGACTGCCTTGACCAAGAACAGCATGCAGTAACACTCTTGTCCGTGGTCCGGGGGCCACCATTAAAGCAGGGACAGCAGAAGCCTGCCCTAGACAGGACGATGCACCCACCCTACTCATGAGAGGCACAGGACGGCAGCGGGACTTGAGTTCAGAGTACCAGCCAAACCGAAAGAGCGAGAGCAGAACAGCTGCTGAGAGGCCGCGAACACAGCTATGTGCAAGGGAAGCTTCAGGAAACGGGAGAAGGCATTTCTCCTTTGTGTGCAGAGACAGGAGTCTTCCATTCCACCAAACATTCTGAAGCTGCAAGTGCTCCATGGAAAAACACTGCCACACCTTGCATTCTCCGTTCGTCAGGATGCACAACAGTGCACCTGGAGGTCCAACCGAGCTCTCACGGGGGCAGTGGAGGTGCTACTAAGGAAAGGCAACACCAGAGAATTCCACCTGGGTCTGCACTTCACCTCCACCAGGCCCCGCACAGCTCTCATGGCTTTAGAGGACACAGGTGCTTCTCCCGGGGCTACAGTGGTGTCACCCACCCTATGGGACACGAGGAAGCAGGCCCACCTCCTAGCGTCTTTTCAAAACAGGGTCTGCAGGGCTTTGAAGGAAGAAAACGGTGATGCCGAAGGACTATCTCCTACACTAACCACAAATCCACCGGGTACGGCACAAGAGTTCTGTCCCCTGTACCATGCCAGGGCACTAATTAAGTGTCCTGCACTCAGGGTCATGGTCTAAAGGTCCACGAGCTCTCTGGGGACTATAAGATTCGTAGTACACACTCTGTGGTTTGTATCCCACCCAAATCTGTACAAAACGACGAAAAAAGAAAGCAGGTTTTAAAAGAAACTGAGCTCTCCGGATTGCAATATTTTCAGAAACTACTTTTTAAGAAAAACCCACCCTCCCCCCGTCACACACATTTAAACGTAAAGAGGTGAAGTGATGAGAAAAGACCAAGTCATAACACTTCCTGAAAAAGGCTCGAAAAACTACACGAAAGGACGAGACTTCCTGCAGCCCCAGCAGCAGGCAGCCCTTCCTGACTAACGCAAGACCTAAACCCAAGTAAGGGAAATGAGTGTGAATTCCCGTAGGTCACAGAAGACCAACGGCCGCTGAACTCCCTCAAGTCCAGCACGAGGCCAGGGCTGCCAGCGTGTGGCAACACGCTGACTCTCCTCTTGGCTTGTCCAAAAGAAAGTCGATTACATCGAGGGGCTAGAAACCTAACATATACTTATAACCCACAACACACCTCCACAGCCAAAGGCACCAGGCATAGCCAAGTGCCTGCCGAGAACCCACTCACACGTTCTACTAATCCAAACTGCTGCAACCAGCCTGACTTTCCCGGCAGTGAAAATGACTCGTTTACATTACTCAGCTCACATGTTTACAAGGGAATTATCTATCAGACGGCTTCAATCCCAGGCTAGTTTCTATCTACGAGCACACAGCTGACTGACGAGCCTAATTCAGCAGCAGCAGCAATGTGCTCAGAGGGTACTCAGGTTAATATGAACCTAATAAAGCTACAATTTACAAGTCAGTCAGCTGCAAATCTTATTTTAATTCTCTGCAAGATCAAATTTGAATTATTTGGGCAAATCATGCTTTGATTCTAAATATCCCCCCTCCCACCCATTCTACTGCTATAATACAAGAGGTGGCGCTACTGAACTCTAATGAATAAGGAGGACTGGGTCCCAGCATCAGAAAACTCAGAGAAAAAGTAATTTCTGGAAATCTGGTGGTCCCTCAGAGTAGAAACCACTAAGAAGTTGAATAAGAGTATGTTGAGCTGGCATTACAAGGTAAGGAAACCTAATAAAAAGAACAGTTTGCTGGTTATGTTTCCCTCTTACGCTCAGGAAAGTTAGGACACCCCACCCCCACCCCCACCACCCCCACACACACAAATACACACACACACACACACACATACATACACACACCTAGAATAAAGAAAATAGAACTTGGGTTTCAAAAATAAAGACTTTTCTGCACACATAGCTCAAATTGAAAATAGTTTTAAAAAAAGAAAAAGGAGACCACAGAGAAAGTATTTCCTTGTATGGCAGCAAACTCAGTTAGGAACTAACGCCCTCTTGACACATTTTCCACCAGGTCTCATACGCCAAATAACAAGTCAGTTCTGTGTAGTCTGATGACTCCAAGAAACTACCTGAAGTTTCTGTCTTCCTCGCCTGAGCACCGGACCTGCCCTTCACCTGAACAGAGAGCGCCTCCACTTGGGCCCACCTGGATACTAACGGACATGCCCCGAACTCACCTTATCGGCACCCCCCAAACCTGGTCCTCTTTCTCGCTCCCTGTTTTAGTGAAGCAAGCCACCATCCATGTGGTCACCCAAGTCAGAAACATGACCTACCTCCTCAGCAGCCCCCTACACAACCCCCACCAGAGCTGATTCCAGTCCAGCCCTCTCTTCTCTTCCCACTGTCCATGACTTCATACAAGCCCCACCCCCTCAGGCCTAGACCATTATCAGGAGAAATTGTACAGGGACTCTCAGAGCTTGCCTCGCTCGGTCTCAGCCCAGCTCCTCTCTCCCTCCTGTCCCTCCTCAGTACCCAGCTGGCCCCTGGAAACGGTTTGAGTACCTGTGGCACCTCAGAGCTGCTTTCCACTGCTGCCACCATCAACCTACATCACTCACCATCCTTCCTTGAACACTGGCTCCCCACCCACTTCCTCACCTAGCCTACTCCTACACGCCTCCAAAACACAGCTCCAAGATCATCACCGCCAGGGAGCCTTCTGTGACTTCCAGGCGTGCCTTAGTGCTGCCATGACCTTTCCTACCTTACTTTACTATTGGCTGTTTATGGGTCTGAGCACCATGAAGGTGGGACTATGTATGTTTCCTTGGTACCTAGCACAGCACAGCAGTGCTCCATACACGCATGCTGAATAAGTGAATGAATCCAGCTGTCCATGATAATGAGTCAGATGCCTGCTTAAGAAATAACAGCAGTCTTTCCAAATCACTAATTAGAAGTAATTTTTTTTAATTGATTAATTAATTTATGGCTGCTTTGGGTCTTCGTTGCTGCACGCGGGCTTTCTCTAGTTGCGGTGAGTGGGGGGCTACTCTTCGTTGCGGCGCACGGGCGTCTCATTGCCGTGGCTTCTCTTGTTGCAGCACGGGCTCTAGGTGCACGGGCTCAGCAGTTGTGGCTCACGGGCTCTAGAGCGCAGGTTCAGTAGCCGTGGCGCACGGGTTTAGGTGCCCCGCAGCATGTGGGATCTTTCCGGACCAGGGCTCGAACCCGCGTCCCCTGCATTGGCAGGCAGATACTTAACCACTGCTCCACCGGGGAAGCCCCTAGAAGTAATTTGAAATAGACTTCTCTGTCACTATGGCTGTCTCTATAACTGAAAGGAAACCACTGCAGTAAAGAACTGTTCCCTCTCACCACTCGCCTTGCTAGTCATGAGGATTCACCAGGCACTGAACAGTTGAGTCAGACTGGCAAGCTAAAATCTAAAATAAGGTCATGGCTACACAGAACTATTATCAATGAATCAATGATCAGAGTTACAAGAAACCACATCATTCGGGGAATGAGGAATTGGTTGGTGCAACTGAACAATGGAGAAGAAACGAAAGTCAGCAGCCACTGGAGGTGAGTGGCCATACAGACATGAGTAACCCCAAACACCCAGGCCACAGACAAGCAGAAAAAATCTGCAAACCAAATAAGGCAAAGAAAGGGTCAGAACCCCACAGTACTGTAGTAATACTGCTCAAAACATTTATCCTCTGTCCTAGCATAGGCATCACCTCCAAGGATTATAAGACGCAAATTTCTGACATTTGTGTTTCTATGTCTGTGATTTAACTGAGTTCCTGGTTTAATTTTTGACCCAGAGCCTTAACCAACTTAAGAAGAAATATGGAGCCACAAGTCCTGCATCCACTATCGCTAGTTGCAAAAAAGACTTTTAAGAAGTCAATTTAGACTATCCCCACGGCCACACTGCCCTCCCCCCCCCACAGAAAAACACTCAAGAGAAATGTCTTTCTTAAAAGAATTTGTGGCGATTGCCCCAACAGCCTTTAGTAATCAACGCCAATGTTAAACAGTGATTAATCATGAAGTGCTTTTCTGTATAGTTTAAATACATACAAGGGAAATGACAAAATGGCCTAAACATCTCGTCCTTGAGAACATTTTTTGAAACTTTAAACCAAATTTCTCAGTGGTTTGATACCAGGACGTAGAAGTCATCTGACTCCACTACCCACTGGAATAAACAGGTCTTTGCTAAGCACCCGTTACAGAGAACAGAGGCCACCTCTTCTACACGCCACTCCCACCGGGTTCACTGATGTGAAACTTAAAGCCGTTCTGATCAGTAAGCTTCCAAGAGTTCCGTCCTGGGCTGATTCTATCACAAAAAGTTCCCCTAAGTCAAACCTGAATTTTTGCTGAAAATCTTCCAAAGTAACCCAATAAGAAGCAAGTTCCTTTCCATACCTAGAATCAGCACACATGACTGGACCACAGATCTCTCTACCAAAGGCCAGAGGATCACATCTCACCCTAGTAGCAGATAAAAATCTAAGGCGCAAACTCTGCAAAAAGACGCAGTTCCAAGATTTTTTTTCTCAAGAAACAAGTGTAAGGCCCGAGTCTCTCCAACAAGAAACTATTTGCACATAAGTCTTTTTTTTTTTTTTAAATATTAGCAACAGCAGCAGGCCTCTTAGGTCACCATGTACTTGGCAAATGTTTACTTCGAAAGACCACTGCCTGAACGAACTGCTTCAAAGCCTACTTCACTATTTCCATAACTCACTTCAGTACTTTTCCAGAACACAGGCCCTTTGCAAAGTGTAAAAGGGGTTTCAAGTGGTTCCTCTTCCCTGGCCTGAGTGTTCCTGACTCAGGATTGCTTCACAGCCCTCTCTGGCAGGATGTGAGAAATGCTGCAGGCACAGAATCCCAGCAGGGCTGATTCACTCCCGTCAAGTCACCTCGCTGCTAGGATTACTTAAGGAAAAGACCCCTCCGGACCCAAACAGTGTCTCTCGCGAAGACTCTCCAACACACACACCCCGGAGCCCAAAGCAACGCACGAACTCATCCCCCCGCCCCGGGTGTGCACACACAGCCCCTTCGCTCCAGCGTACGAGTACGGAGGCCGGAGGCCGGGCTCAGCCCCCGCAGCCCCGGGCCGCCCCGACCGACCTCGGGCGGGGTCCCCCTCCCCGGGAAGGGGAGTCCCGGCGGCGAGGCGGGACTGCGGGGGCCGGGCGGGCCCGCGCGCGGGGACACGGAGAGCTCACCGCGACGCCGGGAGCGCGGAATGAGGGTCGGGGCCGGGCGCGCCCTCAGCCCCACCGCTCTCTCACCTCCTGCGCCGGCGGTCCCGGTTCCTGCCGAGTCGGTCGGACAGGCGCCCCAGGAGAGCGGCCAGCCCGGGGCGGCCAGGGAGGAGGCCCAGCAACCGCCTCCAGAACACGGGCCCCGCCGCCGCAGCCGCAGCCGCCATGGAGACTCGCCGCTTCCGCTTCCGGCGCGCGAGAACTTTATTGACAACCGCGCGCGCGGACACGGGCTGCGCGCGGGAGCCTCGAGGGGAGGCGGACCCACCCCGCAGCCTCCGTCTCCCGCCAGGGGGGCGCAGGTGTGCTGCGCGTAGGGGCCAGGCCGTGGAGGAGCAGGGCGTGGGCACCAGCATCCCCTGACTCGGTCTCGATACCGGATGGGGGTGGAAAGTGAGAGACATCACCTGTCAGACCCCACGACCAAGTTCAGGCTGGACCTGACAGGCCGAGCCCCTGCTCGAAGGTGTTAGCTAAGATGTACAGAAGTGGGTGTCCGTTGACTCACCCGGGCGCACTGAGAACGGAAAATCCCCACCAGACCCAGGCGGGACCATCCTTCACCTTGTCAGCCCCGGGCCTGCAGCTCCAGGGCACAGAGCAGCTCACCCAGTCTAGGTGCAGTAAAGACCCCTCCATCCTCCCCATGCACCCAAATGCATACACATGCTGTAACCCGCCCCTGGGAACTACGGCTCCATGGCCAAAGAGGCTGAAGGAGCTCATTCCTACAGCCAAGAACACTTTTTTTGTAGCTGATTTTAAAAGGTAACGGATGACTCTCATTTGTATCACGTGGTTCCTTGGCAGGCTCCACATAGGCTGGGACTTGGAAACTGGAAAAGCTGTAGGAGATAATGGTATCCTACTTATGGCGGGGAGGGGAGGTGTTGTGTGGTTAAAAGGATATGGACACACAGGATACAAAACATTCCGAATTCCGCTTTCAACAAATTACCCGAGGAAATGAATTATTTCCCTACAAGAATGTTCATCTCAGCATTGTTCATATCAAAAGTCTGGAAGCAATCAACACTGGGGAGTTGGTTAAATAATGGTAAATCACTATGTTGGAAGACCATGCATTCATTAAAAAAAACAGTATGTTCGGGCTTCCCTGGTGGCACAGTGGTTGAGAGTCCGCCTGCCAATGCAGGGGACACGGGTTCGTGCCCCAGTCCGGGAAGATCCCACATGCCGCGGAGCGGCTGGGCCCATGAGCCATGGCCGCTGAGCCTGCGCGTCCGGAGCCTGTGCTCCGCAACGGGAGAGGCCACAACAGTGAGAGGCCCAAGTACCGCCAAAAAAAAAAAAAAAAAAGTATGTTCTAGAAGAATGGTTAATGGGAGTTCCCTGGCAGTCCAGTGGTTAGGACTCTGTGCTTTTACTGCCATGGACCTGGGGTTCAATCCCTGGTTGGGGCACTAAGATCTCACAAGCCGATCCTGCAAGCCACGCGGTGTGGCCAAAAAAAAAAAAAAAAAAAGAATGGTTAATGAGGGCTTCCCTGGTGACACAGTGGTTAAGACTCAGCCTGCCAATGCAGGGGACGCGGGTTCGAGCCCTGGTCCGGGAAGATCCCACATGCCGCGGAGCAACTAAGCCCGTGCACCACAACTACTGAGCCTGAGCTCTAGAGCCCGCAAGCCACAACTACTGAGCCCACACACCGCAACTACTGAAGCCCGTGCGCCTAGAGCCTGTGCTCCACAACAAGAGAAGCCACCGCACTGAGTAGCCCGCGCACCACAATGAAGAGTAGCCCCCGTTCGCCACAACTAGAGAAAACCCGTGCACAGCAACAAAGACCCAATGCAGCAAAAATAAAATAAATAAATTTATTTAAAAAAGAATGGTTGGGCTTCCCTGGTGGTGCAGTGGTTGAGAGTCCGCCTGCCGATGCAGGGGACACGGGTTCGTGCCCCGGTCCGGGAAGATCCCACATGCCACGGAGCGGCTAGGCCCGTGAGCCATGGCTGCTGAGCCTACGCGTCCGGAGCCTGTGCTCCGCAACGGGAGAGGCCACAACAGTGAGAGGCCCGCGTACCGCAAAAAAAAAAAAAAAAAAAAAATGGTTAATGAAATTAAGAGTAAAATCCAGATTTCAAAGAGTAGTATAGAGCTTATCCCATTTTGTTAAAAATTTGAGAGTGTGGGTACAGACAGACTGAAACTAAATACACCAAAATGTTAACATTGGTTATTTGGTGCTATTTAAGAGTTTCCAAATTGTTTACAATCAGAAAGTACTTCAGATTTTAATTTTTCCTTTAAGTTCAGATAGCTTTACAAATACAGGGCAGAATTTGATTCAACTCTTCCAAGTTAGAAGTGGTGAATCATCAAATTGCCTAATTTCCAGGAACTAGAATGAAACTATCCCTTGCTTGGTTCCACTTTTGCACCTTGCCTGGCACAGGGTAGTTGCAGGGTCAAGGTGCTGAATGGCTGCACCATGATGCTGGGCAATGAGTACCACGAGGACCACAGGAGCATCCTAACCATCCTGAAAAGAGCTGGCAGCTTCTTTTCGCAATGTGATGCTTTGCTGGGTGAGGTATTGAGACAAACAACCATAGTACCATCCCACTGGGAATTTCTGATCTAAAGTAAACTATAGTAGCACACAGAGATATTGACAGTACCATAAGTTAAACTAAGGAGTATTTACATTAAGTATAAACAGCAGACAATGACCCCAGTCCTTTCTGAAGCCACACACCGAGAGCCTCTGGCCTTCCTGGCTACTTTGAAACACTCAGAGCTACAACCAGAGTGAGGCAATTATGACTTTGCCCTACAACACACACATTTAGAGTTGCAAAAATTTTAAATAATGGTTTTCAGGGATTGAGCAATTTTTTAGATGGTTACATTTTTACATGATGACAGCACACAAACACTGTTTCCTCCAAGAAGTCTCATCTGGGCTAGTTGGGGAGAATAAGTAGAGGAGATAAGTCACGCTCAGCTAACACAGGTGGCCCAGAAAGTCTGCCTGGGAGCACCCCCAAGCTGCTTGGAGGACAGGCAGTCTGGACAGACATGACGACAGCTGCTGGGAGTTCTCAAGTCACACCTTGATGACCCCAGGCGAGAAAGCATCTGTCCTCTGAAACCCCTCGGTGGCTCGGAAGCCCATCCGCTGAGTCCCCCTCATCCTCCTGTCTGCACCCACTGCCTTCTCATTAGTCTGCTTGCTTCTTCCCAAACAGGAGGTGCCAGGGTGAGAATGACAGGGTCGATGGACTGATGACCGAGATCATCCAAACGGAAAAGGAAACCCATTCATGAAAAGGAGAGTTGACGTCAGGGAGTGGTGGGCTGCTGCCCCTGATAGTGGGGCTGCTCTCCCAGGCAGGAAACACCAGGAAATCCTGAGCCAAGGGCCCGTGCCTCACTGCCTGTGATTCACTCCCTGGACCGAAAATCACGCCAGTGTAAGAGGAAGGCCCCTCCTTCCAGAGCTTGCTTTGTGAGCGAGGGTCTTCCAGCAAGCACCCAGAAGAGGACCTGGCACCAGAAGCCGACTCATTCATGCTGGTTTGATAAATGCATGCATGGCAGGAGGTGTGAGCTCTGGAGCCTCCCGGCTGCAGGAGGGAACCGGCCAGTTTGTGCTTTTCCACCAAGGGTGGGGCGACGGTGGTTTGGCCTCCTGGGATTTTACTGACCTGCTGCCACAGATCACTTTGCAAATGTGGCAGCTCACAGAGCCCTCGGTCTCCCCTCAGGCCATCAGCCCTTTTCCTGCCTTCATTCTCCCTGGGATATGCTCTCCCCACTGAGCTGTCACCCTGATCTTTTCCAGCTCTTGATACTCTTCCTCCCCAAAACTAAGACCTAACCCCAGTCCTCCCTGGCATGAGACAGGCTTCTGTTCCCCCAGAGCAGAGAGTGCCAAATGTTGTCTTAAAGGGCTCAGTGGTAAATAGTTCACACGTTGGGGGCCAGTCTCAGTGGCAACTACTCAAGTCTGGTGCAAAAGCCACAAGCAGTAGAAATGAGTGTGGTTGTATTTTCAATAAAACTTTATTTACAAAAGCATCCTGCCAGCCCTGCACCATAGTTTGCCAACATCTGTTTCAGAAAATGGCTTTTCCCTAGGCTGCAGCAGTGGACCTGGCATGGGCCCCACCGGGCTTGTATGGCCCTAAAACATGGAGAGATGAGGTCTTCTGGCACCAGGGACCTGAGAAAGTTGGAGTTGCGGGTTGTGAAGAACAAACTGGCCAAGCACTGAGTTCAAACCAGCAACCTCGCTGGTAGGGGTGGAGAAGCGGTCAAGGTTCTTGCATTTGTCATTTAAACTTTTCAGTGTCAAAAATCTTGTCATCTGCAAAACAAAATACGTATTGCTCAATGGCTCCCTTGCCACAAAGAGGCCCGGGATAATCTGGCATTTCATCAGCAAGAAGTCAGAGCCCAAATTTCTGGAAATGCCTCCTGGGCAGAGCAAGCCAGTTTGCATCTCTGTCCCGGTGAGAGATAAATGCAGCTCTCAGCTTCAGGGGAATCTCAGCCTCTTGTGGTGTGGCAGGCAGCCAGCGCCACCCCAACCAGGAGCTGCAGGCCTCCTTGTGATCCAGCAGCCCAGCCCGTGGGGAGACACGGCGGCCTGTGGCCAGTTATGTCCCAGGGAATCCCAGGCTCCCCGGGAGCCACTTGGGTGGCGGAGGTGAGCTGCTGGGGCGGGGGCGGGGGCTTCCTGGCAAAACCCCACCCTGCCCCACCTTCCTCTGCTTCTCCCTGCCCAGCCCTCACGATGCTTTGAAGCAACAGGCTAGGTGTGCCCCAGGACTGGCACCAGAGTCTCCAGCACGACAAGTCTCCTTGTTGAGATGAGGCCAAATCAGACCAGGCCCCAGCAGGTGGGAGAAGAGGCTCCGGACTCCCAGGCTCAGGCTTGATTTACTTCCAGTCTCCTGGAAGTTAGGAAAGAGACTCAAAGGAAATCCCCCAAAGTCAATTGTCCTTCTTACCCCTTAGCCTAGAGAGGCGGGAAGACAGAAGCCAGGTAGAGTTGCCACATCCATGCCTACAGCTCCTGGCAGGAGGGGAGTGGGGGGAGGGCAGCCATCCTGGGTGGTGGGCTGTGCTGAGCTGGAGAGCCCAGGTCCCATCTAGAGGGCCCACCAGACCTGCCAGATTGTTCCCCAAAAGCCCCCAATTCAAATGTGGATGTGAAATTGCCAGATTTTTAAATGTTGTCTCAAAAATGTTAAATTCTGTACAGGTCAACCAATGCATCTGTGGGCTTCGTTCAGCCTGAAGCTCACCACTTCACAGGCATCTTTTGATCTGTACAAAAAAAAAAAAAAAAAAAAAATGCCCCAGATACCACAGGAGGAAGGGTAACTGTAGAAGGTCACAGTTCATCTGTACCTTTTGCCTTTTGAATGTTGAACCTTGAGGCTGTCCTGCCTGTTCGTGAAACATCTTTTCGCTTTACAAAGTTCCAGAAGTCAGAGGTTGTGCCTGACCCACCTCCCACGGTAGAATGGAGTAGAATATTCCATCTTCTCTGCTCATAGCTGCCTCAGGTTGAGCTCGGAAGCTGGGGACTAAGGCCTTTAGTGGGTGGGAGAGTGAGAAATGAGACAGAAGTGGACAGTGGGAAAGATGCTTGGTGGCGGAGCCCAGGCGCCCTGATGCTGGTGGCGCACCTGTTGCGGACTCTGCTTGCTCCTAGCACCTACAAGGTGGGAGACGTGGGGAGGTGACCTCTCCAGACCTCGGCTTCCCATCACTCTGCACGTGTCCCTTCCTCAGGGGTTCCCTTCAGATGTCCCCCCCTATAGACTGGGTGTCCCCATAATATGCTCACACAGCCCCTGAGACTTCTCCTGCAGAGTACTTGGCACAGTCAAAATTAATTAATCATGACATCAACTGTGGGAGAACCTTGTACTTCTGGAAAGAGTCTAAGCTCCATGAGGGCCCAGAGTGATAAATTCCAAGCACCCAGACCAGTCTCTGACACATAGCAGGTGCTCAAAAGTTACCTCTTAAAGAAATGGATGAATGGGGACTTCCCTGGCAGTCCAGTATTTAAGACTCCACGCTTTCAATGCTGGGGACACGGGTTCGATCCCTGGTCAGGCAACTAAGATCCCCCATGTCGTGGGGCATTGTCAAAAAAAAAAAAAAAAAAAAAGGAATGAATGAACGAATGGTTTTGTAAAGTAAGTCTTGCAGGAGCAAGAAGCGACTCTGAGTAGGTCCACTTACCCCAGAAATCTGGACTGCCACCAGCATTTTGTTTATAATTATCGGGGTCTTATGAAATCCTGGGCAGGGGGCAGTTCATGTACCCAGGTGAAGACACTCTGAACTCCACTCATGTGAGGCCAGGTGAGTGCAGCAGGGGCAAGAGGCAAGGTGGAAAGCAAGGGACTCGGAGAGCCAGCCCCCAGTGTCATACCTTAGAATCTCACCTCTGTCCCTCCTGGAGACTCCCACCTCCCACTCCTTCCGAGCCACTTCTCTGCCATCCCGGCTGGTTCCGGGCCTTGGGAGCCTGAGAGAGGATACATCACATCCCTTTGAACTTGTCCAAGAATCAGTGCGTGCCACTGTGTGCTTCAAATTCAGAGGAGCCAGGGACCTTCCTAGGGGTGTCACACACCTTGATGGGGGACTCAGGAGGCTTTCGTGGCAACCCTGCCACTGCAGGGAGCCTGAGTGCAGGCCCAGGAGGTCAGTTCAGATGCTGCGTGCACACCCGGGGAGAAAGGATGAGCAACACCTGACCCAAGAGGCTGGTAGGTTGAGGGCTGCCCACTGCCGTGCTCCAGCAGCCAGCCCATCTGGCTACTGTGGGGCAAGCCGGACCCTTGCATCCACCTGGCCCCCCACCCATCCTGGCTCTCCAAGGACATCTGGAGCCCAGGAGCCTGCCTCCATCCTCACCCCCCTGCCGGCTCTCCCTCTCGGGGCACTGCCACTTCAGCTCCAGGCGCAGGGCCAGGCCTCATTTGCATTACAGCCCAGATGGTTCACCACAGCCTCGCTTCCCAGAACTGCCCGCTACCCCGGTGTCTGTTCCCGGGCGCAGGAAAGGGCACGGGTGCGTGCACAGTGGCCGCTTCAGAGCAAACAGAGACTATTCCCATCCCAGCTCAGGACAGAGCAGGGTTGGTTCGTTTGGGGTCAGGGGAGATAACTGGCTAGATGCTAACGCCCCTCCTTTTCTACCCCCGACTCGGAACTTGGAACAGATGTGGATTCTTCTTCGAGCCGGTGGAAGAAACTTCTCTCCCCTCCCAGATACCCCACACACACTTCGTACTCTCCAGGCCCTCCTAGAGTCACCCTCCCACCCCCTACCCCCTACCCCTTACTCCCTCTGTGGGTGGAGGACTGGGGCCCCGGGGCAGGGGTCTGAGCTCAGACCCAGCCCGAGTGCCAGAAGGGAGAGGAATCTGAGAAGGCAGGGTGGGTAAGTGGGTGGGTTGGTAAAGTGTTTTCTTTCCCTCCCTCGGCACTTTTTCTGGGAAATGCCAGAGGCCAGCTGGGCCTGGAATGTCAGAAGGAACTCCTCCACTGCTCGCAGACATCTGAGCCATAAACCTTTTCATTAGCTCTGCCGCCCCTCCCGGCAGAAACAAAGCCCTGCAAACTGGAATGGCTCTTCCGGCTGCGGGCCATTGTCCAGGCCTCCCCCGCCCGCCCCTCAGGATTGTCTAAAGCAGGAAAGAGGGAGGTCGGGGTCAGCCTGGGATGCGACCCTCGGACCTTTCCTCCTGCACAGGAAAGGTCAGCCCTGCCATTGCCCTGCGGCCAGCAGTCCTGGTGGGCAGGGGCTTCAGCTAAGAGGGGCTAAGATGCCCAAGGAAGCCCAGCCCTGGGAGAGACTCACTGGGGCAGCGAGGGGCAGGGCTTCCAAGAGGTCAAGTGAGACACTCCCCGCATCTTCTCCAAATTGTCCAAGAGAAAGGGGGGCAGGAGAGGAGAGACCTCATTGCCTCCTGCCTATTTCCTGTAACCATCAGCACTAGCCTAGAAGCTCCAGAGGGAAGGAACCACAGTCTTTTCCCCACCATTGTATCCCCAGGCTTCCCCAACTAACTGGCATGTAGTAGAAGCACAATCAACGTGGGATAAGTAATATCAGGCCACCGGGCAGTTGAACCCAGGGTGCCTCCATCTCTATCTGCTGTAGGAAGCCCATCAGTCTTGAGACAGAGGGAGGCCTTGGGCTTGGTGTTGAGCAACTCCTGTGGTCTGAGGCCAGTCTCCTAACCCATCTGGCTGCAAAGCCACCAAACAGAACAATGGCACCATTAGTGCCCACGCCCAGGCTGGCCCCCGGAGGCTATGGAGATCATGTGTGCAAGGATGGGACCTTGTGATCACCAAGACGTGCCAGAGCTTCCTGTGACCACCCCACAGGCACCAGCATTCCCATCTAAGAGGCTTGGGCAAGAGCTCATCATCTGTCACACACCATGAGTAAGTGAAGCCCCATGGGCCGCTGAAACCGCTGTGTACTTCCCCTCCATCATGAATGAATGTCTTTATTATCTTTATGACCAAGCACCTTTGCCTGGAAACGGGATTCTGACTTCATAAGAAATTCTGCAAAGGGAGAGATTCTGAAAAGGCAGGAGGCTCCTAAATCCCTTAGCCAGGGAAACAGCGTGGAGGGGCAGAGGGGCCAGACCTGGATGACGGTTTCTCACCCCTACCCATCCCCAGCAGACAGGGAAAGTGCCTTAGGTCAGGTCTGCCCTGGTCTGGGCATCTCTCTTGCCTGGAAGAAGGTGTCTGGGAGTGTGCCCTGTATTGCCTCGATCTCTCCTCCCTGACTTTTCCAGCAAAGTTTGAGTCTTCACTCCCTTTGTCTTCTGATTAGCAGGCCTAATATTCTCCACCAACCACACAGGGGCTTCTATACCCTCCTTCCCAGCTAAACAGCCGCCCTTGAGCCCTTCAGGAAAAAACCAAAAGCTACTCGAGAAGAAAGCAGTCAGTAGTATCTAAAAATGAAGGAAAACAGAAGTCAACACAATCCCTTATTTAAAGAGCCATTGAGCACTTTCTATGTACCAGTTTCTAGGCTTCCATAGGAAAAAAAAAAATCAACTATAGTCCTTTTCCTCTAGGTTATCAGTGGATGAGTAGGGCATGTTTTTCAGCATAGAAAGAGCTGGAAGTTTAGACTGATCTCTGCCAAATTTCAGAGGAAAAGTGGAAATCAGCCAAGGTGTGAAAGGTAGTTCCACCCAGAGGGAAGCAAACATGCAAAGACCCAGGCCTGGGGAACGTTTTGGACACAGCCTGGAGCTCCATGTAGCTGGAGCTTGAAGTGTCAGTGGGGCAGAGGCAGCTGATGAAGCTGAGAGGAAGCAGAGAGCCTTAGACATATACTCACTGAGAGGTTTGGGTCACCACAAAGGCAGTGGGGACCCCCTGGAGATATTAGAAAACCAAAGGGAAACTTGGTGACTGGCTGAACCGTTTGAAGACAAGCAGCTTTTTGGACTATATCTTATATAGGAGATATATAGCTCTCCAAAACATAAAGCCATTTATAGCCATATGCATCTCCTAGTAGCCCAAGCTGCAGCAGCTCAGCCCTCCTCTCCTCCCTCTCCCCAAAGACTCCTCAGTGCTTTCAAAATAATTATAGCTAACATAAATTGAGCATTTAATATGTGCAAGGCACTATTCTAAGCATTTTGCATGCATTGGCTCAGTCCTCACAACCACCTGATGAAGTAGGTACTATTATCAGCCCGTTTTACAAGTAAGGAAACTGAGGCACAGCTGGGAAAGTCAGTGGCCCAAAGTCATACAGCTACTGGGTTGTGGAGCCCGGACAGCAGTTCAGTCTCCTGAGTCAGTATGCAGGGAGCCCTGCCCCTCTCCAGCAGGACAGCTTCTTTCAGGCCCCTGGGCATGCATGATGACCCTGCCCCTCCTCTCTGCTCTTTAAATCATCCAGGTACTCTTGGGCCCACTCTATGCTCCCCGACAGTCATGCAGCCTTTGCTCCTGGCCCTTGGCAGAGCCCTGGCTCACTTGGGTACCGTGCTGTTGACATTAGGACTTACCTATTTCAGAGATATGAGTCTCTCCAACCAGACCGGGGAATCCCAAGCTCAGGGGCTGTTACTTCCTCCTTATCTCTCCCACCCCCATTTCTGACCCCCTCTCCCCCCAAGAATGAATTATCACAGTCTCATAGGATCATAATTACAACCACTTCTTTCTCATGATGCTCAACACTTGGGGGTCCCATGTCCCCTCACCTCCCCTGTATCCCTGCAGGATTCACCCAGCACTTCTGTGTTCCCAGTGCTTTGCCCCATGCCTGGCAAAGGTAGGCACTCAATGAGGGTTTTTGGAATGGATGAATGAATCTAACTTGTGTCAGAGCCTTATAACTTACAAAGCAGTTTCTCATCCATTAACTCAAGGGCTATTCCTTGTGAGTCTTCCTTGTCCTCCAGGGGGCTCAGCACAGAAGTGGATGGTCATGGTGGTAGCCTCCTAAGCAATGGATGAGAAAAAGAATGAACTCCTGACTCTACAGAGAAAGAGAATCCATTTCATTAGCCCGCAAGTATCTGGAGGGCAAAGACTAGGTCTTATTCGTCATTATATTTCAATGCCCAGCACAATGTCTGGTACATAGAGTCCAATATTTGTGAAATGTGTTGAATAAATCAATTTCCCCCGCTGCAGAAGTAACAAGACTTCCTCCTGACTACCGCTCTCCTAACAGAATCCAAACGGAGAACTGGACTGAATTACATCCATGTCTAGCACATTTTGATGTGCAGAATCTTTTCTTGTCTTTTTAATGTCAGATCTCTGATGGGAAAAGATTATTACTCCTACTTTACGGATGGCAAAGCTGAATTCCAGAGAGACTGGGTGTCCTGACCACATCTCACTTAGTCCCCTGACATCTGTGGGGGAGAGAAGTGATGGCACAGACCGAAGACACAGCGACAAGTTGGGGGCACAGTGAGCTGCCTATCAGCTCCTAGAGAAGCAAAGGAGCCAGGTCTCTGTGTTCTAACCCCCCGAGAATCTCTCCCTTCCTTTCTGACTCCTTATCTTCTGTGGTATGGCATCTGGGAAAAGGGCAGCGTCCAAAGCTCTCAGCCCCTGCGTCCTGAGAGCTGACAATCTAAGTGCCACTTAAGCTAGTTCTCAGGTGTCTCCAGCACCCCACTGCCTGTCTGGGGACAGATGGCAAAATTTTCCATCCTTTGTAAAGCTGGCCCTGGTTAGCTCAGACCACCCACATCCACGCCGACATGACCAAGAACAGATCCGTTGTTCACCTCAATCACCTCCTCTTCTCACCCCCGGGGAGAGATCGGGCCCCGACACTCAGAGGAGGCGCACATTCTAAGCGATCCCGGGCTATCTGAAAGCGGGCTGAACTGAAAACTGCTTTCCGGAAATCCTCCACTGCTGGACTTTTATTCCCAGGTCTAACTCCAGACTGTGATGTGAATTCTCCTCGGTCCCCCGAGAAGGTTCCCCCCGCCCCAGCTCCTGAGCCAGCCTCCCCACCGCCCCTTCGGGTTCCCGTTCCAGGGCTTGGGCGGGGGGTGGGGGTGGGGGTGGGGGGTGGGGGGTGGGCGAGCAGCACCAAACTCCGCTCCAACCAGCAGACCCCAGGGCGCCCTCTAGCGGACGCGGGAGGCGGGGTGGGGCCATCGCTCGCCCTCGGGCCAGTCCCGCCGCGTTAAGAGCACCTGGCCGGACCCACACCTCACCTCGCAGGTTTGGAGACCCAGAAGTGCGAAAGCGGTTGTTCTTTGCGTTTGTGTTTTTTTGGTGGTGGGAGGCGGCACCAGTGTTGCGTCGGCAAAGAACCTAGCAGCGGGCCGATGGGCTGAGGCCGGACGGCAGCCACTCAGGCTGCGTCCCCTCCACCCTTAGGACTCCCGGCTTCACCTCGGGGACATGCCCACAGGTGACTGTCGCGCATCCCCACCCCCCCGGGCTCCCAGGTCCGGTCCCAGTTTCGCGGCCCGGCCTTGGGGTGTCCCCAGTTCCCCTGAGGCAGGCATGGGCCTCCTGGGGCGCGGGAGGGGGGTCTCCCCGCGAGGTCCGAGAAAAGGGAAGGGGAGCCGGGAGCCTCTCCTGCTCGGCCTCCTGGAACTGCCCGCGCTCCGGGAGCGGCGCCCCCGCCTCTGCCAGAAACTGGCCTTCTTAGAAGGGAGGGGGAAAGTGTGAATGAGAAGTTGGGGGCGGAGCGCGCGCGGGGGAGGGGCCGCTGCCAGGAACGCGCCGCCGGGGCTGGCGCCTAGCCCGCCGGCCGACCCGGCTGCCTCGCGTTGCGCTTTGTCTCTGCGCGCGTCTCTGCGGGTCTCTGGCCCTGCTCGCGGCCCGCCCTCGGTCGCCCGCGGCCCCTCCCTCCCATCCGCGCACAGCCTTTCATTGCTGCGAGTAGTGACTAAACATTACAAGAAGGCCGGCCGCGCAGTTCCAGGAATCGGGGGGCGGGGCGCCGCGGCCGCGTATATACCCGCGAGCGCGGCCTCAGCGCCGGCTCCGACTAGGACTCCCCGCGCCGCCGTCGCCGTCGCCGCCGCCGCCGCCGCGACTCCGGCCCCGCACACCGCCCGCCCGGCCCAGCTCCCGCCGCGATCCCTCGCCTCGCCCCCGCCCGGCCAGCCCGGGGGCGCGCAGGGGGCAGGGCGGGCGTCCCGGCGAAGCCCGAGGGACGCGCGCGCGAGGCCCCTTTGTGGACTTCACGACCGCCAACATCTGGGCGCAGCGCGGGCCACCGCTGGCCACCGCACCGCCGCCGCGCCTTGGGGACCGTAGGAGGGGCAGCCCCAAGGCCAGAGACTTCGGTTTGGGACCAGGTAGGAAGGAGGGGCGCGGCGTGGAGGGGGGGGCGGTTCGCTAGTCCCGGGAGCTTTTCCCGGTTTCCCCTCCCCTTCCCGGGTCATTCCCGGCAGGGAGGGGACGAGATAGGGGGCAGAGCGGATGGAAGCCGGAGATCCCAGGTTCCCGGAATACCCAGGCTGGGGCCCTCGGGCTTCTCGTGTCCCCTCCCTACCCCCATGCCTCGTATTTCTTTCTCCGTCCCTGCCGCCCGGGGCCACCGGACTGAGCGGCGCCCAGAGCGTCCCGGGGGCCCTTCTCCCGCTCCCCACCCCGGCCACTCTCCGGGAGACCCAACTTCCGCGCCCGAGTTTCCCACTCGGCGCCTTCCCAGTGCGCGCTGGGGAAAGGGCTGCCTGGAGGCGGGGGCTGGGCGGGCTCCGTGGGCTGTCTGGGTCGGAACGAGGGCCCAGGCGAGCGCCTCCGGGGCAGCTGGTGTCCCGGCCGCTCGGCGGAGGCAGGGGAGCCGGGGTGGGCCGGGCGCGCTGGAGGGTTCCGGGTACTCACGCGGCGCGCGCCTTCCTCCCCGCAGCCCCCCGGGATGCGGTAGCGGCCGCTGTGCGGAGGCCGCCGAGCAGCTGCAGCCGCCGCCGCGCAGATCCACGCTGGCTCCGTGCGCCATGGTCACCCACAGCAAGTTTCCCGCCGCCGGGATGAGCCGCCCCCTGGACACCAGCCTGCGCCTCAAGACCTTCAGCTCCAAGAGCGAGTACCAGCTGGTGGTGAACGCAGTGCGCAAGCTGCAGGAGAGCGGCTTCTACTGGAGCGCCGTGACGGGCGGCGAGGCGAACCTGCTGCTCAGCGCCGAGCCCGCCGGCACCTTCCTCATACGCGACAGCTCGGATCAGCGCCACTTCTTCACGCTCAGCGTCAAGACGCAGTCGGGGACCAAGAACCTGCGCATCCAGTGCGAGGGGGGCAGCTTCTCGCTGCAGAGCGATCCTCGGAGCACGCAGCCAGTGCCCCGCTTCGACTGCGTGCTCAAGCTGGTGCATCACTACATGCCGCCCTCCGGCGCCCCCTCCTTCTCCTCGCCCCCAACTGAACCCTCCTCCTCGCCCTCCTCCGAGGTGCCCGAGCAGCCGTCGGCCCAGCCGCTCCCGGGGAGCCCCCCCAGGAGAGCCTATTACATCTACTCGGGGGGCGAGAAGATCCCTCTGGTGTTGAGCCGGCCCCTCTCCTCCAACGTGGCCACTCTCCAACATCTCTGTCGGAAGACCGTTAATGGCCACCTGGACTCCTATGAGAAAGTCACCCAGCTGCCTGGGCCCATTCGGGAGTTCCTGGACCAGTACGATGCCCCCCTTTAGAGAGCAAAGGGCAAGGGTAGGGGCTAGGGGCCCGGGTCCCCTCTCCTCCATGGCACATGGCATAAGCACAAGAATCCAGCCGTGAGAGTCCTGCAGCTCTGGGTGAGCTAGGGGGCGGACAGGCCCCGCCCTCCGGTCCTTCCCCCGCAGAACTGGGCGGGTGGTACCTGGAATGTGTTTGAGGGGAGGGGGAGAGCCACCTGAGCGCCCCTCCCCAACGCCAGCTTCTCCAGAGGAGCCGGCTGGCCCAGGGGGACCACAGCAACGACCTCAGTGGATTCTCTCTCCTCTCCCGCTTTCTCGAACCCCCTGCGCTTCCAAACAGGGGACACTGCGGGCGTGTTGAACTGGTGAGAACTGCCGGGGAATCTTCGAACTTTCCAACGGAACTTGTTTGCTCTTTGATTTGGTTTAAAACAGAGCTTTAAACCTGAGCAGGTCGCGGGCCTGGAAAAGGGTGGACGAGAGAGAGGGCGCCTCAGGGGCCCAGGGCTACCGGCTGGCCAAGGAAATGGTCACCCCCATCGCCCAGCCCAGGTGAGGAGGGTGGCTGCCTGCTCCACCTCTGGCACTGGGGAGAAGGGCAAGGGGTGGCCTGAAGGGGAACTTTCCACTCCCCCCTCTTCCTCCCCCGTCGGGTAGCCACCAGAAACACAGGTCCTAGAGTCCATCTAATGCGGGAGAGCCCAGGGCCCTTCCCCCGTTTTAAGGGGGGAGTGGCATTTGGAAGGGGATGGACGGCTGGTCAATTCTTCTTTCCCCACCCATGCTATACCTTTCGGCACCTGGGGGATGGGGCTGGAGGAGATGGAAGAGATGAGCCACCTTTGACCCCAGATCCTGGACAGAGAAGATGGGGGATTCTACTTTGTGCCTCCTGACTATATCTGGCTAGGAGATTTGCCTTAAATGCTCCCTGTCCCATGGATAGGGACTGGCACACAAGAAGCCACATACTCAGCCAATCCAAGCAGAGGCCAAGAGATTCTCAGAGGGGCATACACCGGCCACACACCATTTGGCGGAGGAGGTCGGAGATGGATGGGGGGGGGCAGAGATCCATGCCTTCCACCTGAGCGCAGGAAGAATGGCAGCCCAGTTGGTACTGGCCGGCCAGTGGTGCCTGGGCTCTGGCCAGAGCAGAGCCACCAGGCTCCACAGCCCCCCAGACCCTGCACAGCCCTCCCTCCTCACCCTGGGGGACTGGCACAGGCAGGAAGTCATCGAGAGGCCCTGCCACCCAGCTGCTCCCGCTCTGCAATAGCACTGATCAGTGAAAACTTACAGGAATGTAGCGGGGATGGAATTACCTGGAATTGTTCTTTTTTGGGGAAAACTAAACACACAAAGTTTTGTGTGTCAGGTATTTGGGCTGGATGGGGCAGCTGTGTGTTGGGGTGTTTGTTTTTTTTTCCTGTTATTTTGTTTGGGTTTCGTTTTTGTTTTTTAATAATGTTTACAATCTGCCTCAATCACTCTGTCTTTTATAAAGATCCCACCTCCAGTCCTCTCCCCTCCCCCCACCCAGGCCTTCGAGGCTGATAGGAGATGCTTGAAGAACTTAACAAAATATCAATCCAAGTCAAACTTTGCACATATTTATATTTATATTCAAAAAAGAAACATTTCAGTAATTTATAATAAAGAGCACTATTTTTTAATGAAAAACCTGACTTGAGCCTTTCTCCCCCGCCCCTTCTGCCTTGCTTGCTCTTTCACCCACACCTACACTCTACATCAGAGGGCGGTGGCTCTACCGCCTTGCTGCCCTGGCGCTCCTTGTGATGGAATCAAACTCGGCTTCACGTCACTGACAAGCTAAGGCAGCCACCTAGACTGTACCGAGAGGGGTAATTCCTGCTAGTCTGATTCAGATCTGACCAGAATATGCAAAGCAAGTTCGAAGGAAGCGCTTCAAAGGGCTTCAGGGAGTATAAGCTGAGCTGTGGTCAAAGCTTTTAGAGGCTCCAAGCTATTAGAGACGCTGGGCTCCTTGGCAGGGAGGTGTTCCGAGAAAGCCCAGACTATGGGGTCCTGGCGGTGACCCGTGACCTCAGCACAGCCGGGTCCATGGGAGGTGGGGGGAGGGGGAGTCCCGATGCAAACCCTGCATGCAGTGGGGCCCTCCCCAGGGGTAGGAGCCCCAGCCTGAGAAGTGGATGGGGCCACATGCCTCCCAATAAGAGCAGCCATCTATTCACCTATTTTCAGCCACTCCCACCCTCCAGGCACTCAGAGACCACCTGGGTTGGTGGTCACCTTCCCAGCCACCCCCACGAGACTGGTGTTATCACCGCATATTCTCAGGCCCAACTGTGTGCTCCATGGGAGCGGGGACTTGGACTGGTCACTTCCGATGCCTAGAACGGTGCTCAGTAAATATTTGTTGGCTGAGTGGGGGCAGCATCTCGGGTTCACGGAGGTTAAGCAACCTGCCCAAGGACACACCTCTTGGGAATGTGGGAAAGACACAGGTTAGGAATCCGGTAGCCTTTGATTTTTCCAAAGCCCAGGAACTCTCTTTGCCTCCCTTAAGTAAGCACAAAGTATATGCCCGGGGTTGCCCCTAGGTAGGTCCCCCCTGCAAAGTCAAGGGTTGGTAACCGCCCCACCGCCCCGCCCCCAGTCGGCACTAGGGTTCTGCTAAAAAGACAAACTAAAAGTGCCTGCTCTGTGACATTTTCCTTCCATGCTTCGTCCTCCCCCAAGGCCCCAAGCCTGACAGCTGGATCAGTGTTCTCCCCAAGTCAGGGGCCCCATCCCCTCCTCTGCCTCAGATGCCTGAAACAAATGCCAGAGCCCTCTTCCTGGCCCCCGATAAGCTGCTCAGGAATCAGTGTCCAAAAGGCAACTGAGAGTAAATAAACAAAGTCGTTTTTCTTTCCCATTTCCTGGACTTTTGGGGAAAATAACCTAAAGTGACGAGAAAGGGCCAGGCCAGGCGTGAGACCGCTGAGTAGACAGAGCATGTTAGGAACCACACCAGAGAGACGACCACCTCTGGAACTGGGAATGCAGACCCAGGCAAGGTCACCTTCCCAGAGCACAGGGCCAGGTAAGGGGACCCAGTGGGGCCTGGCTCCCCAGCGCCTCATAGGAGGATGAGAGCCCGGGAGACTTTTGGTAGGCTCTTCCCCACCCCACCATCTGCTGGCCTGACAGCCTCGATGGAACCTTGGAACCCAGAGCACACGAAGGCCCCGTCCTTGGCCCAGAAGGCAGCTGTTTAGCCAGGATGTCTAGTGTTTAGAGGGTGCTAACGAAAGGGCTTGCAGGGGGGTGGTGGCTCTCCCTACCCCTTGGAGTTGGAACTCAGAGGCAGAAGACCCCTGACTCCTTTCCCTCGCTGCCCACCCCACACTTCTTCCTTCCCATAGGTCTCTCCATTTTCAGACCACAGACCGGACCAACCTTCTGGTTTGCAGACAAGTCAAAGTGACTCCCAGAGAAGGACAGCAACTTACTGGACTTCACACAGCAAGCTATCGGCAACATCAGGACAAGAATCTCTCAGACTGGTCTGCTCACCAGCACTTGTCCCTGTTTTCCCTCCTCATACCAACCCGTGTTGCAGAAGTCTTTCTGTACTTCTCAGTCCTTTCAGAGGCAGACACCGCTCCTCCAGAGGACTTTGTGGGCGACCCTCTGTCCTGGCCGCCAGAGGAGGGGTGCGCCTGGTTCCCAGATTTGCTAAGAAGCGTCCTGCAAGGCATAGGGAAAATACTTTGCGGCTTGAGCCTCAAAGGGGGTTAAGCACAGGGGGTTAAGCCCAGCTGGGGGTCCGTGGCCAACAGAAAGGGAGGAGATGGAGCTCCCCAGACCGTGGGCCCTATTACCCTGCTTCAAGCGCTGTAGGAATCCACCCCCAAGAGGTCCTTAACCTCTCCCCGGTGGTGCTGTCTTTGGGCAGGCCTCCTGATGAGTTAGAGCCAGGAACGGGAACTCTGAGGCCTGCTCTGGGGGAGGGAAGGAAGGAGGCCACAGACAGGGGAGCTGGAGATGGAAAATAAGCGGGCACGTGTGTCCTAGTCTAAGGGTGTTTGGGAGGGGGCACTGCCGGAGTACCAGGCAGAGAGAGAGAGGGCAGAGTCAGATAGCCACAAAGGGAGTCTAAGCTGAGACAGAAGCCTGCGGGGTGGGAGACAATGTGCACAGGGGCGGACCGGGAAGACCGAGACCGAGGTGGGAAGAACCCGATCCCGGGCGCACCTTCCCGCGCCGCGTCCCGCCTCCTCCATATCGGGCGGCCGCCGGGCGAGCGGGCAGGCGGGCGCGTCGCTCTGGAGGCCGGCCTCTACCAGGAAGAGTCACTTCCCGGACACCGCGGGAGCCCTGACGGAGCTATGCGAAGAATGTACGCGCGGAGCCTGGCGGGTGGCATCTCCCGGGCCCGCGCCGCCGCCGCCGCAGCAGCGGCCCAGCCGAGAGTGAGCTCGGAGGGCAGGCCCCGCCCTCGCCACGCCCCCGCCGCCCGCGGAGCGGTCGCCATGGCAACGGAATTACAGGCGCAGAGTGCTGTTTATTCTCAGACGAGTGCCAGGAAATTCGGCCGGGAGGTTGCCAGGCGCACCTCCCTGGGGTGGGGGGCGGGAGAGGGAGGAGAGAGGATGGACCGGCGCGCCCGGGGCTCCTGGGGGTAGAGAGGGAGGGAGGGAGGGAGGCAGTCCTTCGTCCCTGGGGGTCACTGACCCCTCCGAGGGGAGGCTGCTCAGAAAACCCTGACTCTTTGCCGGCCATGAGTGGATCAAGTTTTCCCAGGGGAGCCGAGATCCCCCTCCAGGCCGGCAGTCCCTCTCCCCCAGACCACTGTCCTTGGAGCCCCCCAGCCCCTGCCTGTCAGTCACTCATTCACTGACTCATTCATTCATTCACTCAGCGGGTACCCATTAACACATCCTGTGTGTCAGGGGATTAAGTGTGAACAAGACAAGGCCCTGCTCCTCCTGCTCTCCAGAGATTTAGTGGAAGTGACAGACACTAGTTAAAATGTAAATAAAGTAAACAGTCTGCTATTTGTGCCGCAAAGACTCATCTTTAAGTCACATTTCCAGTACCTTGAACATCCGCAGTCCTGTCTCATCCTCAGGTACGGTGACCAGCTTGTCCTGGGTTAGTAGCCCTGAATGTCCAGGACATTTGATCACCCTTCCCTCGGGTCACACATCCATTTCAGTGATAGTGAAAGTGAGACTTGGATTACAAGGGCAGCTATTCCAGGGTCATGGAGCTCATTAGAGAGAGCCAGAGGTCCTACCTGAGAATACAGGGCGTTTTGGGCTCAACCCTTCTCACCTCCCAGAGCTGCCTCCCTCTCAAGGCTCAGGAAAGCCAAAGAACCACCTGCGGCTAGCCCCCAGGGAGTGGATGAAATTGCTGATTCCCGGACTCCAAGCCCAGCTTTTCTGAATCAGAAGCCCCAAGGAGAGTGGGGAATCTCAATACTCAACACCTCCTCAGGTGACTCTGAGACCACTCGCTTCCTTTGCGGAAGACAAGCCTGGATCCTCCTCACTTCCCGGGACAGGGAATTTCCTCCTTGAACCTTGACTAAGCCAGAGCTGGGAAATCAGCAGGGAGGGAAGGCTCAGGATCACTGCCCGCACTGGGGCAAGTGCAGACAAGTGCAGCCCTTCCCTCTGCTGGGCTCCAGCCCCTGGGCCCCAGCCTGAGGATGGCAGGGGGAGGAGGATGGTGCTCCTTCCCCCAGTGCTGAGCCCTCCCAGCTGTGCTGTGCTGGGAACAGGCCAGGCATTTGTGAAACCCTGGGTTAGCCTGACCCACTGTCATGAGGACTGCCTGTGGAAGCTGGCGCGGGGAGGGGGATGGAGGGCTGTTCCCAGAAGTGGGGAGAACTCTGGACTTCCCACTCCTGAGTGCTCCGGATTGCAGCACAGCCTTAAGCAACAGCAGTGGCCTGGAAGGCTGCATTGCAGAGAGAATCAGAGGCCCCGGCTCTCATCTGAAGAGAAGCCAGGGCTCTGAATACTAAAACTGCGCGCTTTCCTCGTAAATACGATCACAGCTGCTATTCGTTGTAATAATCAGGCCCAGCCTTAGAGAAAGGTGGAAAACCTAGACTTAAAAGAAGAAACAAACAATGCAAGTTCGTTATTTACATTACACAGGAAAATATTTCCTCTCTTTCACCTCCCCTCCCCCAAATCTCAAATCTTCTTTTCATACAGAAAATGCTATTTGGTATCCATAATGTATAGGATGATGAAGGTATAAAATAGGATGATGAAGGTATAGACATGAAACATAAAACCCATGAGGGGGGCTTCCCTGGTGGCGCAGTGGTTGAGAGTCCGCCTGCCGGTGCAGGGGACACAGGTTCGTGCCCGAGTCTGGGAAGATCCCACATGCCGCGGAGCAGCTGGGCCCGTGAGCCATGGCCGCTGAGCCTGCGCGTCCGGAGCCTGTGCTCCGCAGCGGGAGAGGCCACAACAGTGAGAGGCCCGCATACAGCAAAAAAAAAAAAACATGAGGATCCGGTCCTCCAGGAGGCTGATGTGATGTGTATGTACACAACCACAGGGGGCGCTATTCACAGTATGATCTTTGTGGGTGGGGGTCCCACGAAGTTGTGTGATGGGGGCTGCAGCGTTTCTGAGCTTTAGGGTGCATTAGTACCCAATGCTTACCTGCCCAGTGACCCAGGTGATATCAGTGCAGGTGGGAGCCCTGTTCTGGGCACTGTGACCAATGCTGGAGAGATCATTGCCAGCCAGGAAACATTCAGACTTCAAGAGGCTTACAGTCTGAAAGGGGAACCAGACGTGAAAACCAAGAAGTATCCTAAAAAGGAATGAGTATAAAAATAAAATGGTATACAGGGTACAGCTGGAGGCCCCCAGGAGGAAATGACCTACAGTGGTTTCCCAGAAGAGGTGACTCTGATGATGGGAAACAGCAGGTGTTCCCTTGGCAGGCGTGGGACAGTGGGGCATTCTAATGATCAGAAACAGGGAAATAGCCAAAAAAGGGAAAAGAAGACTTTGGGGAACTTCAAGAAGTTTGGTGTGTCCCCATCTGGCACTTCCATGCCAGGCTCATCTTCTAAAAATACTGCTCTCATCATCATGTCACACACACAGCCCTTCCCCATAGGATGCACACTGGTTCCCATGGCACTTTCCTCTAAGCCGCTTCCAGCTTCCAATACATTCAGACTCTCACCCTAGAGGAAAGCTCATTGTCTTCAACTCCCCCACCCACTCCACTCCACACTGGGAGACTTACTTCCTCCCATCAAGGTGGTCTCCTTACCTGCCCACCATAGGCTTCACACCTGTGCTCACCTGTGAGCCCGTTTCACATTGGGGTTATCCCACCAGCCCAGACAGCCCTCCTCCCTCTTCCAATTCTGCCTCTCGTTGGTGGTTGCCAGTTTCCTCCAGACTGGACTATGAACTCATTTTTTTTGGCGGTACGCGGGCCTCTCACTGTTGTGGCCTCTCCCGTTGCGGAGCACAGGCTCCGGACGCGCAGGCTCAGCGGCCATGGCTCACGGGCCCAGCCGCTCCGCGGCATGTGGGATCTTCCCAGACCGGGGCACGAACCCGTGTCCCCTGCATCGGCAGGCGGACTCTCAACCACTGCGCCACCAGGGAAGCCCACTATGAACTCTTTGAAGGAAGAACTCTCTTATTCATTCCTTCGATGATAACTTATTGAATGCCTACTCTGCACCAGGCACTGGATCTTCCAGCTTTTTATATTCATCACAAAATCCGACAAAGTCGGTGGTGCCCAGTGGAAGCCCACCAAATGCTTGACCCCTGACTGTACAAAAGAAAGAAATGTCTTTAAATAAAGGGGTTTCTGGAGTCTTTAAAATATGATTTAAATCGTTTACAACTTTTACTTCGGGAAGCAAATAGGCATCTTTTACTTTTAATACCTTGTGTTGGCATGAATAGCACTTTTGGGTTTTTCAAAACACATCCTAATATCTCGCTCTTCCCTCCTGATATAACTCAGAGGTAAGTGAGGCAGCTCAAATGAAATATGTTGCGTTTTCCAGATGAGCAAACTAAGGTGTCAAGGGATTTAGGCGTGCCTCAAGTCACACAGACAGTTAGTGGAAGGAACAGACTTAGAACACTGATCACCTGCCCTTTCCACCACTACCTGCACCTGTGTGTGAGTCCCCACCATCCAGGACCTCCATTTAGCAGCTACTGTGAAGGCTCCCCAAGGGACCCAAATGGCAGCTGGATCCACACTTGGCTCTCATCAGAGACCAGTCAGCCCTAGGGGACAGTCCTGGGGCTGCCATTCCATCCATAGGGACTTTGGGTGGTTGCAGGGAATGCCAGGGTCATCCCATCTCCCAGCGTCTGGGAGCCTCAGATGATCAGGGCTGGTCTTCCCAATGGACATAGAATTGCCAAGGAAACTCCAGCGAGACCTCTGGCCAACCCAACGTGCAGAGGTTTGCGCAAAGCCTCAGAGAACCCCAATATCACTCTAAACTATTCCTTCTGGAAGCCGGCGGGGGGGATGAGATGACCTCTATATCCCCTTCTGTAATACAATTCTATGAAAAGGAGGCTGGAGGGAAAGGAGCCAGCTTGGGAGGAAGGCAGGCTAGCTTTGGAGCGTGGTCCCCTAGCCCTTCGCTGCCCTTTTCAGTGTTCCTTGGCACCTGGTGAAAGTAGGCAAGGGGGTCTGGCGGGAAGGCCACCCAGAAGCTATCCAGAGACCAGCCAGCATTGCCCAATCAGGGGGTGGGGACAGTCAATGGAATACTGCCCTACACACTGGGGTTTCCCCACTGGACTCCTCAGGCCATCACTCCAGGGGTTGGCTGGGAACTCAGCAAGGACCCTGACCAGGCTCTGGCCAGAGTCCTGGAGTGGAGGGGAGGAGCCTGCAGGCATCCTGCCAGGCCTCTCCAGCTTTAGAGAAGGAGCGGAGAAGGTCAGCCAAGGGGCCCAGCTGCAACAAGAGACCTTGTGCCCACACCAGGTTAAGGACTGAGCTGGTCCATCCTGAGTGGGCGAGGGGACCCTGACAGAATATACAAGGCCCTGGGACCATCAGGCCGGACTCTGTCACTGGTAGGAGAGACATCTGGAGGGGAAGCAATTAAAAGGGCCAGAAGACCGGTAGAGGCTTCAGGCCCCCGAGAGAAAGATGGAGAAATGGCCAGAGATGCCTGGAGGACTTCCTGGATGTGCCCGGGCTGGGCACGTTGCTGCGCGCACAAGCCGCTCAGCACATTTTGAGCTCCGTCTGTAAACGCAACGCCCAGTACCATCCCTCTGACGTGCGCTGTAGATGAGCTTTCCATGGGGTGATGCGTGACGGTGAATCACCCCAGTCTAGCTTCCCACTGTGAGCAACACAGTTAACTGGTAGATCACTGACCAGGACTCAGCGGCGAGGTGATGGCAGGGGTCCAAGCTTTCCTCTGGGAGGAGAAAGCAGTCCGGAACCAGGATCACAGGTGTTCTTGGCCTTGGAGGGAGGATTTGAGCAACTGAGTCAGCCTGCCCAGGACTCTGCTCTCAGGTCTCAGGGGCCCTCCCTGCTGGTCTCTGGAGGGTTCAGTGGGAAACAGACAAGGACTGCATGAGAATGCTTTTGGCCTTGGTCTCTCCCTGGCCTGTGGAGTAAGAATAAAGAAAGGTTCACCGTCCCATAGGCCCTCTTCTTGGCCCCGACCCTGCAGGGAAAGAAGCTTCACCCACATATTTTATTTATTTCACATACTTTTGTGGCCTGCTTCTGATGCACCAAGCACTATTCTAAGCACGTGGAAGGTAGGAACGCATTTAATTCTCCAGCAACTCCAGGAGTGAGTTGCTATTATTATTATTTTTTTAATAAATGTATTTATTTTTTGTTTATTATTTTTGGCTGCATTGGGTCTTCGTTGCTGTGCGGGCTTTCTCTAGTTGCGGTGAGAGGGGGCTACTCTTTGTTGTGGTGCGCGGGCTTCTCATTGCGGTGGCTTCTCTTGTTGCGGAGCACGGGCTCTAGGCACGCAGGCTTCAGTAGTTGAGGCACGGGGACTCGGTAGTTGTGGCTCACGGGCTCTAGAGCGCAAGCTCAGTAGTTGTGGTGCGTGGGCTTAGTTGCTCTGCAGCATGTGGGATCTTCCTGGACCAGGGCTCGAACCCGTGTCCCCTGCGTTGGCAGGCGGATTCTGAACCACTGTGCCACCAGGGAAGCCCGTGAGTTGCTATTATTGTCCCCGTTTTTATAGTGGAGGGAACTACAGAACAGGGATGTAATGTGACGTGCCTAAGGTCACACAGCGAACCAGCAGCAGAGGTGGGTCCAAACCCAGGCAGTTGGGCTGCAGCATCCCTGCCCATGGCCAGCATCTGCCAACCCTTCCAAGACACCGGACATGGGCACAGGAGCCCCGGACCGGCAGAGGGCAGAGCGCCACTGTGTGGCAGGAAAGCTGGGTGTGTGTCCCAGATCACTGCTTCCTGGCAAATGACCTTAGGCGGGTACTTAACAGCAGGGTCTCCCTGGGACCAGCAAGATTCAAAATGACCTCCCACATTCACCCCCATCCAACCCCCCCACAGCCCTGCTATGAGGAAAGTGGAGCCTGGCAAGGCTTGGCCACCATTTCCTGTCCCGGGTGGGAGGAGGATGCCTAGGAAGTGTTCCTTCCTGTCTCCTCCTTGGTCTCATCCAAGCCTTTCCTTTCTTTGCCTGCTGCATTTCCTTCTTGTTTTCCACAACTGCCCTCTGTTTGACATTTGGTGCTCGTATGAGTTTCCTGGGGCTGCTATAACAAAGGTCCGCAAACTAGGGGGTTTAAAACAACAGAAACAGATTTTCTCACCGTCCTGGAGGACAGAAGTCCCAAATCAAGATATCAGCAGGGCCATGTGCCCTCTGAAGTCTCTAGGGGAGAATCCTTCCCTGCCTCTCCAGCAATCCTTAGTGTTCCTTGGCTTGTAGACTCATCACTCCAGTTTTTGCCTCCGTCTTCACATGGCTGTCTTCCTCGTGTGCCTATGTCTAAATCTCCCTCTTCTTGTATCCAGTCATTGGATTAGGGCCCAAACAAATCTAGTATGACTTCATCTTTAACTACATCTGCAAAGACCCTATTCCCAAATAAGGTCATGTGCACAGACTCCCCATGGACATGAATTTGGGGTATACTATTCAACCCTGTACTGCTGGTTGGTCCTGCAGGATCTAAAATTAAGAACATTTTTTTTTTCTTTCCTTGCATTTTCCAGGAAGAGCCTAACAAATGTGTCTTTCTTTGCTCTTGGGCAGAGGAACAAGAGGAAGGCCCCTTTATCCTCCATCCAAGACACCTTGAGCAAAGGACAGGCTTCAAAGGTGCCCAGGGATGGGCTCAGCAGATGGCCTGGCCAAGGGCAGGGCTGAGAGGCAGTCTGCACAGCCAAGGGCAGTGCCTCTTGGGGAGGAGGGAGCATGTGTCTGTAGCCTGCTTGGCATGGCCTGGTCCTCTACAGACATTGCCTCATTTAGCTGCAGGGATGCTTCCTACGTTTCTCTGGTGAAGAGCTTCAGTATTAGCAAAACCTCAGATGACGCTACACACAAGAAAGAGCAACCTCTAGAAAGCTTATTCTGAGCTTCCATGGGCAAAAGACAGGGGAAGGTGAAGCCTCGGGGCTGGGCGTGGGAAATCTGGCCAGTGCCACAGTTCCTTGGCGACGTCACCTAGGGAAAAGTCCAGGGGATGCCCAACAGCCAGCTCTTTGCAAAGCCCTGGGTTATCTGATGGTGAAGTGGACACAGGAGCGTGGCAGCCTCCATCCCTCAGATGATCCAGACAACCAGGTTAGAGAGAGCTGGGGATACAAAGTTAAGGGACTTTCATCTGCATCTTTCATCCCTGCATCGCTATCATCATCAGAGAGGAAGCGTGAAGAAGAAAAAGCTCCAGGTGGTCTGTTAGAGCTGAAAGGAGAGTTCTCAGGTCCTCCCCTCAACCAGGGCCTGCAGCGCCTTCTCTCTGCCCCCTAGGCCCCTCACCTACAACTGGAGACTCCGGACAAATCTCTGGCCCTGAGAGGCTTTCTGGGGCATCCAGTTCTGTCTGACATCTAGAGCCTGGGAAAGGAGAGAGGGAGGACGCCAAGAAGACATGGGGTTATGCTTTTACCTGAACCACAGGAAGGGGACCGCCCTACCCCAGCATACCCGCAGCTGCTCTTCCAGGGACAGGAAGTCAGCTGAGTACCCAGCAAACAGCATGTCTGGGGGGAGGGGTTCAGACACCTGGGCGGTCCGATGGGCCATCCACTACTCTTCCGGGCCACACTGGTTCCCACACTCAGGAGGCCAGACGGAATGGGGATTAAGAGCCTGGGTTTTCATCCTGGTTCAGTTCACCTCCTCAAAGTTAGGAGACCTGGGCAGGCCTCTGAATCTGCTCCCCATCTGTTATAATGGGGATAATAATGGTCCCCACTTCCTAGGGTTGTTGTCATAGATCAGTGAGCGAACACCCACGTTGCCCGGGACATAGCGAGTGCTGGGCCACTGGCTGCTCTGATGCCCCTGGGAAGGGGCTGAGCCTTGGACCAACTATTTCTTGCAAATAATCTGGCATTTAACTAGCGGCCTGACCTGCTTAGGGGAGAAATGGCGCCCTCTTGGCACTCCCACCTGGTCTAGTAACTCTCCTTGGGAAAGCAGTCATGCCTATCTCCACTTCACACACTGCATGAGCTCTCCCTACACCAGGGCCCCTCTCTGGCTGGCCTGCCCAACCACAGGACAATCAGGCTTTTAGCCAGGCAGTTACAGTAAGCCAGGCCCGCCCTTCCTTACAGGGGGTACCACTGCTTCCCTGCCCGAGCCTCGGTTCCCAGAGAGGAGACAACAGGGGATCAAGAGCCCCTTACCAGCCTGGTATGCTGGGGTTGGCTCTTAACCCCACCCCCAGGACATGCTGGTTTTCCCAGCGATTTCCAGGGGCCACTTAGTCCTGGCAACCAACCGGTCCAAGCTGCAAAGGGCAGCTGAAGCAGCAACTAATGTTCAGGAGAGGCTGACTCACTTCAGCCAGGCTGGGCCCTCTGTTAATATTCTTGGACCTCAGCCTGGGATTCCTGCAGGTTCCGACGGCAAGTTGAACCATCCTTTTGTATAAGGCGGGTTCCAAGGTAACCCTGAGGGGAAAGGATGTGGGGAGAGCCCTGGCAAGGGTGTTGATCCACCCGAAGCTCCAGGCCTGGGGGACGGGATGTTGACAAGGAGGACCTAACTCATCCCAGGCCTGATTGAGGAGGGAGGGGGGAGAAGGGAAAGAGGACCCCATCTACAGCGCACAGGGCACATTACATAATTATTCTATTTTAATCACAACCACCCTGTATGGTAGATATGACTAATCGCTGGTTAATAGATAAGGAAACTGAGGCTGGGAGAGGTTAGGAGGTAAGCGGGTGGGTGGAGGTCGGTGAGGGCTGGTGGCTGCATGGGCAAAAAGTGAGGTCAGGCACCTTTTAAACTCTCAGCCTCGTGGTCCAAGGAGGGTAACAGCGGGCAGCCTGTGCTGGTCCCCACCCTCCCCCCGCGAGGCGCACCTCTTGGTGGGCAGGGCAGGCACAGAGCCTCCTCAGGACACCCTGGTCCAGGACGGCATCTGCCTGGGACACCGCGGGGGCGGGGGGCGGGCTCGGGTTGGGGTGTCCCTGGAGGCGGGTCCCTGCCACCCTTCCCCCCGCCGACGGGATCTCCCGACTCCCCTGCCCCGGGCGGGGCCCCGCGCCACGACCCGGAGCAGGACCGGACCGAGACCTCGGTCCGGGCGCGCCTCGGTTTCACCAACCCCCTTCCCGGTGCGTGCCCATGGCAACCGCTCCTCTCCGGGCCACGTTTAAAGGGGAAGTCTACACACACGCACATGCCCCATCGCGCCGCCAGCTGCGGATTCCTCAGCCCTTCCATCAGCGCGGCCGGCCCCCGACGACGGGCTTCCTCGCGGACTGTGAGGTCAGCGCCCCGCCCCGCCACCCCGCGGCTGGCCCCGCGCCCGGCATCCCGGCCCCCGGTCCCCGATCCGTGCCGCGCACCCGGGTGCCCGTTCCCCGGCGCGTCCCCGAGCTGGGGCGGTCCCTCGCGCCCGCCTCCCCCGGGCCTCCAGGCCGAGCCCTATTTCGGGCGCTGGCGCCGCGGGCCGGGGCAGCCCTGCCCGGAAGGGAGGCTATTCTGGGCCGGGCAGCCCAAGCAGCTGCGGCCCCAGGGCTTCCCGGCAGGGTGCGCGCCCGGGACAGAGGGCACTCTGGGGCAGGGCTCCCCTCCCTCCCCACCGTCCCACCTTCCTCCCAGGCCGCGCCCAGCTCCCTCCTCTATTTTGGCCAGACCCAGGTCCTTCCCTAGGCCGGGTACATTCTCTGGTGCCAGGTCACTGACAGAATGTCCAGAGCCTGTGGCCACGGTGCTCCCTCATCCAGTGTCCACCACGCAGGTGCTGGCGCCTGAGCCTCTCCGCCCCTCTGCTCCCATCTCTCGGTCTGGGGTGGTCTTCCCAGCACCCTGTGCTTGCCTGGGCACAGCCAGTGTCCCCATGTGTCCCATTTGCCTTCCCTTCCTGACTACCGCCCATCACCCATGTGTCCATATGGTCCAGTGTTGAATTCCCAGTGCCCAGCACAAGGATGGGTGCCCCCCAAATGGTCATTAAATGAAAGTTGTCAAACTGTTACATCGAGGACACCAAACTCCAGCCCCTTGGGATCTTTTTACATCCTATCCAGCTAACCCATCAGATGAGCATATGCTCCAGCTGGCCCCTGGATCCCTTCCCCCACCAGAGGGAGCGGCCGCTTCCATGGGTAGCCTGGGCTTGGTGGTTGAAGCCTTGAGCATCTGCACATGTGGCCCTGGTGCCCTTGGGTCTACTCTGTAACCTTAGGACCCATTGCTGGACTCATCAGGGCCACACTCTTCCATCTGTGAACCAAGATAAGAATATTTGTGGCCTATCCCACATCATGGCTATAAGGAGACAAAATATATGCGACACCATCAGACCGCAAGTCACATTCATTATCTAACCTAACCTAAATCCCATCTGAGCACACTCAGGGAAGAGGAGGGAAACTAACATTGCCAGATTCTCTGCTAGGTGCTTTATTTATTAAAAAAAAAATTTTTTTTAGGTGTTTTAAATACGTCATGTTGTTCAGCCCAGCACTAATCAAACTTTGTCAGCAGAAGCCACTTGGATCTTGTTAAAATGCGGAGGCCCTGAGATGCTGCATTTCTAACCAGCCCCAGGTGGTCTTCATCCTGCCAGCACCGTGTGCACCACGTTAGAAGAAGGGAGGGGGAATCCACACAGGGGTCCACACAGTGGTCCTACTGGTGTTCAGATGAAGCATTTGAGGTTTAAAGAGATTAAGTGGCTTGCTTCAGTAACGAGGCCAGCGCCCAGGCCCAGCTGGCCCACAGAATGTCCTCTGCCCCTCGAGCCTTAGGTGCTGGGTCCTCAGATGCCCCACTTTTAGCCCCAGACTTTTCCCCCCTGCAGTTTACGCCCCGCAGCTTTTCTTTCAAATTATCGCACTAATACCTGTGAGTAAAACACGTGTACCAAATGTATACTTAAACTCAGTGAAAATAAATTAAAAAATCAATTGTATGTTAATAAAAAATAAAACATCCCCATGCCCAATTCCTCTCACCTCACTCCCCAGAAAAAGAAATATGGTCTACAGGACTTCCCTGGAGGTCCAGTGGTTAAGACTCCGCGCTTGTGATGCAGGGGGCACGGGTTCAGTCTCTGGTCGGGGAACTAAGGTCCCACATGCCGCGTGGCATGGCCAGAAAATAAAGTAAAATAAAAGTCATCTTAAAAAAAAAAGGAGGGCTTCCCTGGTGGCGCAGTGGTTGAGAGTCCGCCTGCCGATGCAGGGGACACGGGTTCGTGCCCTGGACCGGGAAGATCCCACATGCCATGGAGCGGCTGGGACCGTGAGCCATGGCTGCTGAGCCTGCGAGTCCGGAGCCTGTGCTCCGCAGCGGGAGAGGCCACAACAGTGAGAGGCCCGCGTACGGGAAAAAAAAAAAAAAAAAGGAATATGGTCTACAGTTTACCACCAATGCTTTATGGTGCCATATAGTTTTGTTTACACCTTGGGTTGGCCAGGGTTAACACTGTGGGATATGGGTAAAAGGTCAGGCAAAAAGCCACCAGACCTGGGATGGAAATCCTGAGAGAGAGAGAGAGAGAGAGAGAGAGGGAGGGAGAGAAAAAGAGAGAGAGAGAGAGAGAGAGATCAAGCGAGGGAAGAAAGTGTGGTTCAAATATGGGCCCAGGACGAGTCAGGAAACCACTTTCTCCCCAGGGCCCTTTACTTCCATCTTTCAGGGCAAGCTGGAACAGGTGAGGGGAAACCCAGCTACAGGGGCACCCTGGCTCATGAATAAGTAATGGCCACCAGATGCTTTGACTCACTCATCAATAGATAGTTGACTTCCTGACAGAGAGGCTAGCGCCTTCACACTGACACATGTAAGTGAACGGGTAATCAATTGACAATTAATTACAAGTGGAAGTTACTGGGAATCCAGAACTGCTCATTCGAAACTCCGTGGGGAAGGAAGGCCGCGTTTTCCAGATGTGCATCTGTGTCAAAGGCCAGAGCTGCAGCGGAAATACTCCAAGTGGTGTCCTAGTTTCCTGAAAGAATAGCATTTGCCCAGCCAGTCTTGAGGGGGCTTACTGTCCGGGGTGGGGGGCAGTGGCCCTGGGGCCAGAGTGTGTGGGAACTTGGCTGGCGAGGTCAGGTCCTGGTCCCAGCAGCCACTCACTGCCAGTGAGGGTGGGGACACCCTGCAGAGGGCCCTGGATCCCTGGCCTGATACTTGGTAGGTGCTCAAGGTGGGGGAGGGGGGAGGGGGGTTACTCCTTTGCCCCTCCTTTCACCTGCTCAGCCCCACTGGGTGCCCCAAATCTATTCCTCAATTCTGGGGCTGAAAAGGGGCTTACAAGTCTAGTTTCCTTTCAAGACAAACATTTCCTCAGGCTTGGGTAACTGGGGAAAAGTCACAGGTCTCATTTCTGAGAGGGAAGGAGGCCCACACCATGGGGGCAGGGCTGGGGGAGAAGGGGAGGGAGGACTGGGAAATCTCACGGCTCTCACTTCTGCTTTGCGGGTTATGGGCGCTGAGCTGCCCATAGCCCTCTCCTCTCATAACTTCCTCTGAAGAGCGCACTGACCATTTGCATATGTCTCATTGAAATTCCCGACCAGAGCTCACCGTCTCCTCCCCTCGGCCCCCAGAGGGTAGCTGGAACTTCACTGGGGAACCAAAGACTGGGGACAAGTGGCCCTGGGACAGCGCTGATAGCCCCAAACCTTCCCCGGCTGATTCACCCTTATTCAGTAGACGGACCATTTTTCCTAGAATGTTGCAACAGGGGTATTAGGGTTTTTCCAGAACTTTCCACCCTCGATGACCCAACTCTGAACCCCTCAAGTGGAACTCAAGATGACTGTCACTGGCAAGGGCTGGGCACTTGCCCTCTGACCTCGGTGTCCCCTCCGTTTTATGCTTTCTCACAGAGCAGAGCTCAAGTCTCCTGAGAACGGCCCCATTGTGCATCCAGCCATGCACACAGCAGGCTCTTGGCCTGTGTTTTGCTTTCTTAATACATATTTGTTTAATGGATGGGATGACTGGAAATTACTTACCCCTGATGAAGAAACAGGAAGGCAACACCGCTTTAAAATTCTTTAAAAAAAACACAAAACTATCCTGATTTTACCTGCTTCATCTTTTTGCTCCTTCATTTTAGGTTGTAAGCTCTCCAATTCCAAACTTAAGTTCTTAGTCATTAGATTCTAAGCTCTTTGAGGGCAAGGCCAATTCTCATCTATCTTTTCTCTCCCCAATCCCCGGTTCATAGTCACATAGTCGGTGCCCAGTAGATTTTGTTATATTGGATCACGTTGCCTTTCTTAGCCATTATTTAGAAAGCCAACCCCTTATAGAGCCAGGCATAGCATCAACAGTTAATCTTGGGCTGAGTTGACGGATCACAGTGGCGGTGGGGATGATGATGGTCTTTATTCCAGTGAAGAGGCTGATGTTTGAGCTCCAGGAAAGGAATTTTCTTTCTTTCTTTCCTTTTTTTTTTTTTTTAATATTTATTTATTTACTTGGCTGCACCGGGTCTTAGTTGCGGCATGCAGGATCTTCATTGCAGCATGCAGGATCTTTAGTTACGGCATGCATGCGGGATCTAGTTCCCTGACCAGGGATCAAACTCGGGCCCCCTGCATTGGGAGCATGGAGTCTCAACCTCTGGACCACCAGGGAAGTCCCCAGGAAAGGAACTTCATTGTGGGGGGTCACTTGCAGGTGATTTCCTGTGGGTTAATGATAGCTAAGGGGAGAGACACTGGGATTTTTCAGATGGGTTCCCTACACTTTAGGGGACGTTTTTCCAAAAAGTTCAGGGAAACTCTGGCCCAAAAAAGCTATAGGCCCTAGGAGTGAAAATGGGTCAAGGAAAATCATGAACTAGGAAAAAAAATCCACAGATCAGACAATCTAATCGCAAGTGAGCTCTATGAGAAAAGAGTGCTGGTGGCTGGGGGTACTAAAGAAGACACTTCTAGGGACTTGCCTGGAGGTCCAGTGATTAGGACTTGGCGCTTTTCACCTCCGGGGCCCGGGTTCAATCCCTGGTTGGGGAACTAGCTGCATGGCGAGGCCAAAAAACAAAAAAACAAAAAAACCCACACTTCTAGGGAACTGAGGTCATATTTCAAAAAGATGAAGAGAGAAGGGAGGAAGGGATGGAGGGCCCTCCACCAACAGTGATCCCTCAGGGGCAGACCCAGTCCTTAGGGGAGAAGACTGAATTGTGTCCAGTAAAGGAAGAGGAGAAGAGAGAAAACTGCCTTGATTGAGCACCTACTGTGTACTGGCCCACCCCCAAACTCTGTCAGTCTCACCCAAGCCCTAAAGAGCAGGGGCTTTTGTATCTTTCTCACTAGGGAGCCACGCAAGGCAGCCACAACCTCACCCCTTCCCCAGATGGCCTCCCAAGGCCATGCGGACCTGCTCCAAGCTTACCTGCTTCTCAATCAAATTCAGAAAGAAAGGAGGGCGGGGGGAGGCTAGAGAGAACTGAAGTCCGAGAGAGGAGAGGAGACCAACTGTGAGAGTGGGCAGGGAGGCTCTGAATCAACTTGTGTCAGCCCAGGGCAAGGCCATCACCATCCTGGGACCGTGGGGATGGGAGGGGGGAGCTCACAACCCTGGCTGCACTTTCTCTCATCCCTGAGATTGGGCGAGGGACCAGAAGATGGGCAAACCAGGCCCCACTGGGGCAGAAACCAGACTTGGGAAACTAGAAACCAGCGAGTATGATGTTAATGACCAGCAAAACTCTAGAATGGATCATTAAATAAATTCATTTACTCATGCCCTTAGTCAACAAATATTTACGGAGTGTGTCTAAGTACAAGCTACTGTGTTAGGCATTAAATTGGGGTGGACTGTTCCCTAAAGGATCTTAGCGGCTACGAGCAGGGAGAAGATTGTGTATAATTTTTGTAATGGAAATAGGTTCACATGAGAAGTATAGATAAACACTGTGGGGATTCAGAGGATACTTAGAAAAGGCAGAGTATAAGATCTGAACTTAGTTTCAGGGAAGGAACAAGGCATGTTCATAATAGGTTTATGTAGCAAGGTTTATAAAGGCAAAAAAATTGGAATCCAGTAACGTAGGGTCTGTTGAATAGATGTCCTGATAATGGAATACGACACAGCCAATCAAAATAGTTTACCTGGGCTTCCCTGGTGGCGCAGTGGTTGAGAGTCCGCCTGCCAATGCAGGGGACGCGGGTTCGTGCCCCGGTCCGGGAAGATCCCACATGCCGCGGAGCGGCTGGGCCTGTGAGCCATGGCGGCTGAGCCTGCGAGCCATGGCCGCTGAGCCTGCGCGTCCGGAGCCTGTGCTCCGCAACGGGAGAGGCCACAACAGTGAGAGGCCCGCGTACCACAAAAAAAAAAAAAAAAAATAGTTTACCTGTACACTTATTCATATGTGAAGATATTCACAAAACATTAGTAAGGTAAAGAAGCAGATAACAAAAGAGTATTTAGGTATGATGGCATTTTTATGAGTTTTTTGGCATACATACTTCTAGACATTTTTAGAAACTTGTAGAAATATATACCAAAATGTTTGAAGTGCTTATCTCGGCCTAGGGAGATTTGGAATGCTTTACAATTCTTTTTCATCTATCTGGAAATGATAATAAAATGAATACTGACTATCCTTTTTTCAAGGATAAAACAAAATTGTAACTTACTATTAGCAACTCAGGCCAAATAAGTCCTTTCTTCTTTGACAGGATTGTCAGATCATAGAAATACTATGGATAGGGAATCCCCTGTTCCCTGGCAGTCCAGTGGTTAGGACTCCACGCTTCCACTGCAGGGGGCCCGTGTTCAATCCCTGGTCGGGGAACTAAGATTCCACAAGCTGTGCAGCTCGGCCAAAAAAAAAAAAATTGCTATGGATATAGAATACCTTGATCCCATTAGAACATTCAGCTTTCTGTGATCGCCTTATGGAAGACATTGAAACAGTTAGCCTTGAAAATAGCATGGTTAGGTTGTAGCAGGTAGAAAGAATTACTAAAAACAAAACAAAAAGCATAGGACTTCCCTGGTGGGCCAGTGGTTAAGACTCTGTGCTTCCACTGCAGGGGGTGAGGGTTTGATCCCTGGTCAGGGAAGTTCCGCATGCAGCGGTGCAGCCAAAAAGGAAAAAAAAAAAAAAAAAAGGAATTGTATGGGACTTCCCTGGCCATCCAGTGGTTGAGACTGGGCGCTTCCACTGACAGGGACATGGGTTCCGATGCCTGATGGGGGAACTAAGAGCCCGCCTGCCTCTCAGTGCGGCCAAAACACAAATAAACAAACAAACAAAAAACCAAACAAAGCAATTGATTAGGAAACAATGTCCACCTGGAGGTAAGTCTTTAGCGATGTGCCACAAGTCTCTGGCCTTGCGGAATATTTTCATCCGTGACCTGGATGAAGACCATGAAAGCGTATGACCAGATTTTCAGATAAAACAAGGTCGGGGGGTGGGGGGATAATCCAACTCATCTGGATTCAAAAATGATGACAGGCTGGAACAATAGCTTGAAAGAGACAGATGAGATTGAAAAGGATTGAATAAATAGTCCTGAATCAGATGCCCCAGGGGCCCTAGAACTGGGGGGCCTCGGAGGAAAGTCATGGAAGTATGAAAACTCACATTCTGTGAGGGGCAGGATGTCTCCCTGAGAGAAGGACGATGAGTTTCACCAGCTAGTTGACAGTCATGGGGAGATGGCTTCCCCCCAGATCAAAGAACAAGGGAAGTATCCAAGAGGCTGATTTCAACTCAGTACAATGAAAGGGGAAACAGTGTTCCTCTGAACGCCAGGTACTCAGAGCACTGTCTCATCCAGCTGTCCCAAGAGCGCACCCCATTGTCCCTGCAGGAACCTGGGGCTGGGAGGGTCCGGGAGCCTGCCATCGACAGGACTGCTCCAGCAGAGGCCGGCTCACCCCCGGGAGGCTGGACCAGAGGACACCCAGCTCCCCTTCCAACTGGGTGGGAGCACCTCCCCTGGGTCTGTTGGCACCAAGGAAGTGCCGAGACGGGGCCCTTGAGTGGCGGTGGCCCTAGGGAAGCCACCACTGGCCCACTGGCTGTTGGAGAAATGACAATAGCCTGCCTGATGACAGCACAGAGGAGGGCAGGCAAGGGAAGGAGAGAAAACAAAAGAAACAAACAAACAAAAAAAGAAAGAAAAAGAAAGGAAAAACACAAAAATTAAAAAATGAAGAAACAAACAAACAAAAAAACAGAAAAAAAAAGGGAAGGAGCGAAAGATGGAACAGAGTGGGAAATCAAAGGAGAGAAAGAGAAGCAAAGGTGAACACACAGGAGAGGGACAGTCGGGAACAGGGGAACAGATCCGGGAAGTGAGCGGCTAGGAGGCTGCAGAGGAAGCCAGAGAGAGACTGGCCTGGAGGTGGGCACCGGCACCAGGCAGCCCCGGAAGGGATCTCTCACCCACCAAGCGGGGTAAGAGGAACAGGCGCAGGGTTGGTGTGGGTGGGGTTTGGGGCCAAGGACTGGTCCTGGGCCTGAGTCACCCTCGATCACACACTCGGTCTGCCTGAAGCCATGCCAAGCACCCGACGTGTCAGGGAGTGTGGAGTGCTGGGAAGCTTCAGAAAATAAGGAAACCCTCCTCCCAGCCACCCTTCTTGATCCACCCTGGAGCTGGTAGACAAAGTGTGGACACAGGAAAGACCATGAAGAGTCAAGGAGAACGCACAGCCCACCTCAAGGAGTGATAAAGGCGGGGTGGACTCTGGAGTCAGGAAGACGCGAGTTTGAACCCAGACTTGGTGCTGTGTAGCCTCCAGAAGTTCCTTAACGTCTCTGAGCCTCAGTTTCCCTCTGTGTTATGAGGATACATGAGACAGCAGATGTGCAGGCACCGGGTCACTTTTATGACTACCCTCATAAATGTGGTCATGCCTTAATTTTGAAGTGAGTAATCCCAGCCCTAAGTGAGAAGAAAAGCTGGAATGGTCAGGGTGTCTTGGAGGGAAGACACAGCCTGGGCCCTGAGCAACCTTCGTTCACTAACTAGTCCAGGTGCTGGTTTTGAACCCACCGATCAGAGAGTAGACGGTTTCCCAGCACAGGTGTCTCCAAGGCAAGCGGGAAATGCCATAGAGCTTGAGCCTTCACAGGCTGGAAGGGCCTGGGCCCCGGGGACCTGGGCACCTGGGTGTCTGTGTGACTTCTGGGTGCTAACAAGGTCCCTGGTGAAGGCACCTGGCTGGGGCATCTGGCAGGGTCGGGGACTGTGGCAGCGGCTGCCAGCTTTGCAGACAGTGGGGAATCCTTAAGGAGTGTCCAGCATTGCCTATATGCCCACAGATGGCCATGAAACGCCATAGGCTGTGGGCAGAGCTGGCAGAGGGCAAGTTCAGCCAGCCCCCAGGGGGCCCGGCTGGTGGAGTGCTCCAGGCCCGGCCTCTAGAGTGGCACTCCCTGGGCGCATCACTGTGGGGTGCAGATCCCCCTCATTGGGGGCCGTGTCTGACCTGGGGCATCAGCTGCTATCCCAGCCTCCAGGTGGGAGGGGGCAGAGCCCTCTGTGAGTCACTGTGCCCACTTCCTGCCACATGGAAGCCATGGCTGAGTCACTGGCCCCCCAAAGGGAAAGACTGGCCACAAGGCCGGAAAGCTGGAGCCCGATGGTAGCAGGAGTGGTGCGGGGCGGGGGGGGGGGCTGGCACTGTGGTGCCACTGCTGCCCTGTCCCACGGCCGAGGTGCCTCCTGCAGAACCTGGGGTCCTCCAAGTAGCACCGACCCGCAGCCAGCAGGACTAGCTCTTTGCTGGTATTTCCACACCCCCCAACCCCCCGCAGTAATAATTGTATCATGCCCTTCAAAACAAAACAAAACAAAACAGAAAAGCCCAGCTTTTTGTTTTGAAATAACTTCAGGCTTACAGAAAAGTTTCAAAAATACTACAATAAATTACCGTATACGCTTCACTCAAATACCCCAAATGTTAACATTATACCACGTTTGTGTTACCATTTTCTTTCCCCCTCTCTCCCCATTTTTCCCCTAGGCCATTTGAGAGTAAGTTGCAGACACGATGCCTCTTTCCCCTGAAACACTTTGGCGTGTGTGTCCTAAAAACAAGGGCATGTCTTACAGAATCAACATCGATGTCAGGAAAGGGACTTTGCATCAGATGCTTTTTATGCGCCTTCTCAGATGCTCCTGGCCTACAGAGTCAGCCGTGGTGGGTGTCTCCACCTAGCCACACCTGGAGGGGGGCCAGCACCCCGAGCTCTTCCCTCCCGCCACGCCTGGAGTGCTGAAGGACCACTCGGCATCCGTGAGGTCTGGGATGTCAATTTGCTGGAGGGTGAAGCCGTGTATAAATTCTCCCTTCCTCCCGGCATCTGTGCTCCGGTCCATTTTATTCAGTCTCTTGGACGACATCCCAGGAGACAGCAATCAGTCACATTACATTCTCGGGGGCAGGCTGTCGCACAGGACCCTGCACTCAGAGGAAAGCCCCGTGCTTGGGGTTTAGGGCTCTCTAGTCACCTTGAAATGCTTCATAATTTTATCTTTCAATCTGTGTTTTCTACAGACGGGACGATGGAGCTTGCACTGGGGATTGCACCTCGGCTCTCAGGTGGTCCTGTCTCCTGCCTTCCAGGGATGGGTTCTTGGTCACGGCTCTCCCACCCCCCACCGGCGACCCCTGCCACCAGCATCCCAGCCTTACTGCTCCCCGAGCCCTTTGTCAGCATCCCCCTGAGTGGGTACTGTTCTGCTACCCATTTTACACATGAGATAACAGAGTCTCAGCAAGGTTAACTTGCCCAAGGTCCACCAGCAATTAATGAATCTGGATTCAAATCTAGCTCTTCCTGCTCTGAAGCCCGGGCTGTCACTCAGCCATTGACCTGGTTGTTTATGAGGTCTCTCCTCTGATCATCTAGAAGCAGTGTAATTGATCTCATTCTGTGCACCACGCTGGGACTGTAGATGCAAGAAAAAGCACGGGACTTGGAGCTGGGAGTTAGGTTGCTGAGACCCATGGGAGTGCCGCTGGCACTTTAGGCCACGTGGGGCCAGGACAGGCTCTCCGAGGTGGCCGAGCCGGGGCTGGGCCTGGGCCAGTGCTGCGTTCTTTCCTGAGGCCCAATTCACATCTCTACCAGCTGCAGAAAGCGGGTCTGAGTCATCAGAGTCCCTGTCCCTGACTCCTCATCCATACATCGTGCATTCCGCTCCCTGGATCTCGGCAAAACCCCACTAATTTCTTAGTTCTCCCCACCCTCTTCCCTGAAAGAAATCAAAATTTCAAGCTGGGGAGGAGGTCACTTGATCCAAGCTCTTCAGTCTGCAAACAGAAGACCTGGGTTTCAGACGCTTGCATCTGGGTGGAATCCCAACCCTGCACCAATCAACCTCTCAACATTCTCCGGACTGGGGCTGATAAAAGTAGTAAGTTACAGGAAGAATCCCCGGGACCATGAAATACAAGGGCCTTCTTGAGAGAGCTCCAGTGATTGCACCTGACACTTTGTGACACCATTACCCACTGGACAGATCTGTTAGGGAGGCACTATTAGCTTCCCCACTTTACAGAGGAGGAAACAGAGGCTCAGAGAGGTTAAGTAACCTGTCTAAGGCAGCCCAGCTAGCAAAGCAGAGCCAAGGTCTACCAGACAACTGTGCAGAGTAGCCACCCTTCCTACCAAGTGCTGGCCCAGAGGAGCAGCGGGCACTGGCCGCCCGCCCGGGGCTCCCAGAGTCCAGGGCTGCAGCCATCCCACAGCAGCCAGCCTGAAGGAGCAAGGAAACCGACCCCCTCCAGATAAACAAAACACTTCCTCCCGAAAGCCTGGGCCCAGAAGGAGGAGGTGCCCTGCACAACTGTTTATAGAGACAGATGTTTGGGACGGAAAAAGAGAGACAGCCCTCCTCCATCCCCATGGAGACAGAGGAAGTTTGCAACTTGGGCAGAGGCAACTGGAATTGAAAAAGGAGAAGGGGAAAGAAGGGAGGGAACCAGATCTGACCCGCTGGAAACAGTCTGACATTTTCAGATGCTGGTGCCTAACAAAGAGGCGTTGCCATGGCAACCAGGCCTGCGGCCCGGGGCTGCCAATCCTAGCTGGACCTGGGGCCAGAGCCAGAAGATAAATAAGCACACGTGGGAGAAATACCGCCGAAGAGCAACTAAATAAGCACATACACACCTAGGGGCCTCTCAGCCCAGGGGCCTCCCAGGGACCACCACAAAGTGGGGAGGCTGCTCAGGGCCCCCTCCCCTTCTCTCCTTCCCTCCTCTCTCCTTTCATCCCTCTTTATTTTCTTCCATCCCCTCTCTCTCCATCTTGCTATCCCTCCCTCCCTCCTTCCCTCTCTCTCTCTCTTCCCCCACCTCCTTCCTTCCTCCTGCCTGAGCCCCTCCCTTCTTTCCTTCCTTCCTTCCTCCCTAGGTCTTCAACCTTGCTCCTGCCCCGGCCTAGGAACCACATCCCCATCTTCCTGGTGGCAGTTGGCAGATGGTTCCCAGCACAGCTGAGAGCAGAGGACTGCTTTTGCAGTAGAGTGAGGCCCCCGGGGGGCCCAGCATAGCCATGTCCTCTCTCTCTCTCTGGCTGGAGACCCTGGGCATTTCAGGCTGTAGTTATGGGGAAGGAGCGGGGAGAATGGGAAGAGAGCTTCGGGCTTCTCCCAAGGGACCTGGTTCCTCAGAATTCCTCTGCCTGGCTCCCCAGCCCCTTCTCCTGCACTCACTCCCCGTTGTCATCTCACTGCCCCCAGAGCCGTGATGTCTACTGCGGGGCCTACACTGTGGCCACCAGCAAGCCGACCTCTCCCAAGACCCTGCTGCCGCACTACACCCCCTTCACCGGAATCCCAGGCTTCTCCTCCTCCAGCCCCGCTGGAGGATCCTGGGCTCTCTCCTCCTTGCCTCTCTCCAGGGGAGAGGGGAGGGGGCGGATGGGGGAATGTCTGATGAACTCTGGCCGAGGTGATGGGAATCCCTGAGGCCAGGATGTTCTGTGGGAAAGAGCTAGAAGGGAGAGCTGAGCTGCAGTGGTCCTGGGGCCAGGGCCTGACAGTCCAAAGGAGGGGCCCGTACCTTCCTGCCCTCAACCTCAGAAACCTCCCGAGATGTCCCATGATGGGGAGGCAGGCCACAGCTGGACCACACGTTTATCCAGCCTGGCCCGCCCAGGAGTGCGCCCCAATTCCCAGGCTGACGATGGGAATGGAAGGTGTCGTGGTAATCATCCCCCTTTGATATATGGGGAGATTAACACTTGGCAGTAAGGACTGGGCTGGAGGCCGAGGAGAGGCCTTGGCCAGTGGGGACGTGTCCACAGCTGGTGGGGAGGGGAGGACAGCTGTTGCAGGCTGTGTTACGGGTGGCTCAGATGGGAGGCTGTGGTGGGGCGACGGGTGACTACGGAATGGGATCCATTGTTCCTGGGTCTAGCCCTGAGAGGGAAGCCCAGAATCGAGTCACAAAGAATGCCACCATCTGGAAGGACAGGGGCCTTTGGGAGGACAGAGGCTGTTGGGAGCCTCCATCAGCTGCCGAGCAAGCCTGGTACCCAGGATGAAAGGCGGGCTGGGCTCCCTGATGTCTCGAGAAGCCTGGCCATGCCTTCTAGAAGCCTAGCTTTAGGACAAGAGGCCCAGGACCAGGCCCCTGCTGCCCGGCCACCCAGGAAGCAGTCTGCAGGCTCAATTCCTCCTCTGTCCCAGCTACCTGGGTGACCCTGGGCAGGTTACTTAACCTCTCTGGGCTTCAGTTACCTTGTCTATAGAATGGAGATGATAGCTATGCCTCACTCAGATGTTGTGAAGATCAAAAGAGACAATATGTAGGAAGCACGCTTAATTGTCAAACACTCACTGAGCACCTACTGTGGGCCAGGCTCAGTGCTGGGCTGTCTATTAGGAAAGAAGTAGTGCAGGGCATTGTGGGTATGTCCAACCGGATGTTCCCACCTGGTCAGGGAAGGGATGTGTGAGCTGTGGCCTGAGGAGGATTTAGCCAAGGGGGCAGCCTAGAACAGGGGGCAGCAAACTGTAGCCCACAGGCCAAATCCAACTTGCTGCCTGTTTTGGTTCAGCCCATGAACAAAGAATGTTTCTACATTTTTTTTTTTTTTTTTGCGGTACACCGGCCTCTCACTGTTGTGGCCTCTCCCGTTGCGGAGCACAGGTTACGGACGCACAGGCTCAGCGGCCATGGCTCACGGGCCCAGCTGCTCTGCGGCATGTGGGATCCTCCCAGACCGGAGCACGAACCCGTGTCCCCTGCATTGATAGGCGGACTCCCAACCACTGCGCCACCAGGGAAGCCCTGTTTCTACATTTTTAAACAGTTGAAAAATAAACCAAAAGAATACTATTTCATGACATGTGAAAATTATATGAAATTCAAATTTCAATGTCTATAAATAAAGTTTTATTAGAACACAGCCACACACATTGGTTTGTTAATTCTCTATGTCTGCTTTTCATGCTACAATGGCAGAGATGCAAATAAGGACCACCTGGCCCTTTTCAGAAAAAGTTTGCTGACCCCTGGCCTCGGGAAAGCATGTTCAAAGGCCAGGGGGTGAGAGAGAGAAGAACTTTCTGGGCCCTGGGAGAAGCCCACTGGGGATGGAGTGGAGCGATGGAGAGACTGCAGGTTGGCAGTAGGGGGAGGGAGGCCACAGAGATGACCCGCCCACCATATCCCATCCAGGAGAGGACAAGAGCTGAGGGTGGGTAGGCTCTGCTCAGCTGCCACCAGCCGGGTGCCAACCTGCACTAGCCTGCTGGGAAGGGGCAGGAGAGGAGGGAGGGGGAGGAAAAGAGGGAGGGGGAGAGAGCTCCCTAGTCCTATATCGGCAGGAAGCAAGGAGCTGCCCATGGGGCCATGGGAAGGCTTGGAAATCAGAACATTCCCTATCCTTTCCAAGGAAACTGGGAGAACTCTCTCCTTCTGTGGAGCTCGACTATGCCTTCCTCTCTCAGGAGGCCAAGACTGGGCTCAGGGCTCAGGGAGGGAGGGATGGGGAGGGTACCAGAAGCTGCTGTCCTTATTCCAGGGGGCCCCCAGTAAGGCCCGGGGGGTATTCCCTCTACCTTTCTCCACTCCTGCTCAGCCAGAGCTGGAGGGATGCTGACACAGCAGATGAAGGGCTGTCCCAGGGGCCTGGTGCGGGCCCACATCTGGCCAGGGGATGCCGAGGTCACATGGCCTTCAGATGAGGGCAGAAGGGAATCAATGTTCAAGGATCCCCTTAGAAGGCTGGGACCATGGGGGGCTCTCAGGGTACCCTGGGTATCTATGGGGCAAACCATCTAGCTGGGGGAGAGTGCTGCCTTCTGCCACCCCAATGCACTTGGGGGCTGCAAGATTGGGCTTAGGCGGGAAGAGTGGTACAAGCCCACGAGGTTGGGTGGAGGTGCTTCTCCTTTGCGTGGCGTCAGGAGCTGGCCTTTCACTGGAGTGCGCAGGAGAGATGGATTCCTCCAGGGGTCTCCCCTCACCCCACACAGAGCTGCAAACCAGGGGTGGCGGGGGTCAGGCCTCCTCAAGAAGCCACCTTTGTGCATTTGTCTCCGAGCTCCCTTCCAGAGGTGGGGCCCCTGGGTAGCTGCCTGAGGACTAGACCGCAGGCCACCTCCTCCCCTGAGTATCTGGGACCAGTTAGAGTGACTCTATCAAGCCCTGACCCTCAGTAGTCTCAGGCGTCTTTGCTGCAGGCAAAGGGACTGGGGTGGGGGTGAGTCGCGGGAAATGCAGGTCCATTCCTGCGACAGGGCTGCAGGAGAACAGAGTCCTCCGGTTAGACTTAGACGAAGAGAGCTGGCTGGAGGCAGGGATTCCTGCTGCTCGGGCTGAGCCTGCCTCCGGGCCTGACTTCAGAGGCTCCCTCCTCCTCCGGCCTCCTCAGCAGCACAGCTGCAAGGAGCGGAGCCTGCGAACTCAGCCCTCTTGGCCTCGCCCCACCGCCCCGTCCCGGGCAGCAGGCCCTCCCCAGGCGCTGGGAGGCCTCGATCGGCAGGGCCGAGGCTCCAGGCCAGGTCTCCCGCCCTCTCCTCTGCGCCGTACCCAGTGGGCTCCATCACCCGGGGGAGCCCCACCTCCCGCCATCCTTGGCCAGGGAACCGGAACGCTCAAGTCCCTAGATGTTGCCTCACTCTTCACAGCACCTCCCAGCCAAGGTCCCCACCCTGGCCCTTTCCCACTCCTCCCTCCCTCTCTCCGAACTTCCTAAAGCCCCTCCCCTGCCTGCCTGCAAGTCACCTGACTGGGTCGCTGGAGCCCAGCCCCACCCGGATTCCCCACCCAACTCTCCCAGCTCTGGAAATGCCTGAGAGCCGCCCCAGTGCTGCCAGCCCCCATCCAGTCCCAGCTGCACGCTCGCCCTCCAAGAACGTGTATACACCCACACAGGTGCACTTACACACGTGTACATAACGCACGCACGCACGGTGTGCACAGGAGTGCACACGCGCCCACCTGTGCACATGCAATGCACGGTCATGGGTGCAATATACACACATAGACACGTGCACACGTTCACGTGTGCCTGCACATGCACGCACGCTTGCACACACACACACACTCTCTTGCACCATCCAGTTGGTTTCACGGCCCATGCTCCTTCCTCCCAGGCTCCTGCAGTGCTCCTTCTTGCATCTAGAATCCCCTCCAGGGGCCTGCACTTGTGACTTGGGGTCAACGTTAGCTCCCCAGGGCTCTTTCCAAAACGGCACCCGCCTCAGCCCTCAGGACAGTTGCACTCTCCTGCTCCCAGGAACTGGCATCTTAGGCTACAATCCATTTTTTGCAGCTGAGATGAAAAAAAGCAAAAACCAATCCCCTGTCCCTGTCCAATATTGGTGAATGACTGGGGGGAGGGAGAGAGCCCTGCCCACAAGGCTCAGCTTCACTGGGAAAGGGACTTTCCTTAGCAGGAGCAGAGGCATCTCGTATCAGCTCTTAGCGATTTGGGAAGGGAAGCTGAATAGCTCTTTACCGTAACTCAAACAACTAAATTATTCATCGACAGCGGCTGCCAGAGATTGGACAGTGACCAGAGAGCCAGGAGACCCCGGCCCAGCCCCGTGACCCAGGCCTGTGGCCGCCTCCCTGCTCCTGAGGGGCTAGTGAGAGGGGTCTGGGAAGACGGTGGCCCCAGGGGTCCTGCACCGATTCCATCTGGGAGGTGGGGAGGGGGATGGGAGGAGACTGAATCGAAGGGCCCTGGCCATGTGGGGAGCCACAGGGCCCCTGGCCCCTCAGGGACTTGTCTTAATGGAGGGGTCTCACTTGCTCTGGCCAGACGGACCCCAGGCCACAGCAGGCTGACACTGTCCCGAGAGGCCAGGTGCACAGGGGCCTGGCTCCCCTACGCCATCCCCTTCCTCAGCCTGGAACCTTCCCTGCTGCCCTCAGAGGTTTGGGTTGGAGGGGGCATGCCAGAGTCCTGCCCAAAGCTGAGGCCTGGCCTCCTCCTCCCACAGGAGGCTCAGGATGGGGGGACAGGGAACAGGTGGCCATGAGATCCCATCTCTCAGATTCAAAACACAGCCCAGCTCCTCATCACCCCGGCTCTGGGTACAAGGAGGAAGAGTGGGCGGGAAAGGCTACCCCCGGCTCTCCTGCCCTGCGTGGTTGGGCTTCCCCAGACACCCCCTCAGCCTGTGGCCCTGTACTCTGATGGGGAAGGAGGCAGGGACAGCGAGCTCGGAATGAAGCCCTCAAGCAATTGGTTGGGGGCCCAGCTCTGTCAGTCCCAGAGGAGGGAGTGACTGGAGGAGGGGGGTGGGTGGAGGATGGAGTGTCCGGTAACACCCTCTTAGGTCTCCTAGCAGGAGTCTCCTTTCCCCACAAGCTTGGGGGCGGGGGAGGCTTTCTCTCTTTCTCTGCTCGTCTTCCCTCCCGCCCACAACGCCCGGACCTGGCAGGTGCTCTGTAAACACGCATGGAACTTATGAACGCACGAACGATGCAAACGGGGGCCGAAGGATGGAAGGCGATCAATGCGTGAGTGCGCATGCGTGGGGCCACAGCCTCGGCGAGGGAGGCGAGGCAGCCCAGCAGGAGGGGAGAGTCGCGAGAGGACAAGAGGGAAGTAAAGGAGAAGGAGAAAAACAAGGGGGAGCCTCGTGGTGGCAGAGAACGTGCTGAGACGGGAGGTTAAAGTCGGTGTCCCCGGAGGGGGGACAGGGAGGGGCGGAGGGGGGCAGGGGAAGAGGGCGCAGCCTTTTGGAAAGTGGAGCCCTGGGGGCAGCACGTGCTGACTCACCCGCCTGCCTTCAATTTTCCCTGTTTCCTGGGGATTCTCATTTTATTTTCGGGAAAGCTGCCTGCTCCGTGACTAATTTGTTCTTAAACAAACCAAACCCAGGCGGTGGGGAGGCTGGGCGGGGCCTGAGTCACTCTCCGCCCAGGGGGAACCACACCTCAGCTCTGGGCCTGGCTTCCCCCCAGCTCCTGGAGGCCCCTCAGCCCTGGCCTGAAGGTGGCTCCGATGCTCCCTGATGGGGACACCCTGGGTTTCTAGGGATCCCAGGCTGCTGAGTGAGCACCCTGACTGTCCACTGCCCAGAACAGTGCCCAGCACAGAGCCGACGCTCGGTTCACGTTCGTTGACTGACTGACTCTGGTCCCTCGTTCTTCTCTCTCATCAACTCCTCCTTGAACCCCTCCTCTCTCCTGAAGCCCTTCAGTTTGGTGACACAGGTTTTTACTAACAGTTACCCTTCACCAGAACCATACCCTAAGCTAGACACAAAATAAATTCCTTCAGTCTGAATCTACATATCCTTGTCTGGCCCCTTGGGATGTGCTTCTAGCTGCTTTGCCATTTAGGGTGGCTCAGGGGTGTCCATCTGGCAGCAGAGCCAAATCAGGGGGCAGCCTGCAACCCAGGCATTCTGCTAGGCAGGGGGGAGATGCTGCCCCCTCAGGTTTACAGAAGAGGACACTGAGGCTTAGAGAGGCCCGAGGTCACTAAGCCAGGAAGCAGCAGATGCAAGATTTGAACCCAGACCTCAGAGCACCTCCCAGTATACCAGCCTGTCATCTGCTACCCTCCACTGAAGTGGGATCCAGAGCCCCAAAGACACCTCAGCCTTGGGCCTGGTGGGGCAGGATGATATGGACCCCAATGGGAGGATCAGGGTGAGAGTGGGGGTGTTTTCTCCAACTCCAGGTCCAGCCCAGATGCAGCCACTAAAATAAACCCTGGTCTCGGAAGGCGGGGCATGTGCAAGACAAGCCATTGGCATATGGAAAGAAACACAACCTCTCTGTTTCTACTCTTTATCTCATCCTTTGAAAATTTCAACTTTTGTGGGTACATGATATATAAACCCAGTAATAGGGTGCCTATGGTTTATAAATAAATAAATCCACAAACTCTGGAACATTTTCCTGAAGGGGAGAAACAGCCCCCCACCCCAGTCGGCTGCACCCGGGGACTCACGCATAGTAGGTGCCCAATAAACATTCTGTGCCTGAAGGTGTGCCAAGCGGTTCTGGTTGGGAGGCAGCGGGTAGGGGGTTCTTGCTGCGTCGGGAGACCGGCCCCGCCGGCCCATCATGGGGCCCGGGCCCACCTGCAACCTCGAGGGACGCGGCTACGGCCGGCCCCGCCCCCTCCCGGCGCGGCACCAACCCCTCGGCGCGGCGCTAGTTTACCCGGAAAGGAGGCGGGCTCGCCTCTCAGCAGCTGAGATACCGCCCCACGGCTTCCCTGGCGGGTCCCCCTCCGCCTCCCGCCCGCCCGCGCGCCGCATCCCCTGGGGCTGACTCGCGCCCCGGGCGGCCCTGCGGCGGCGGCAGCCCGCGGGCGCCGCGGTGCCCAGCCCGGCCCTCGGGCGAGGCGGCCCGGGGCTGCAGTCACCGAGCAGCTCCTCGCCAGCGAGCACGTTTCCAGGAAGCACGAGCGGAGCCGGCTCGAGTTCCCGACAGCCGGTCGGGCGCGGGTGCGCAGAGAGGCTGCGTCTACACCAGCGATCAATGCGCGCCCGGCTCTCCTCCCGCCGCGCGCAGCGGCAAGGGTGCCTCCCATACTCCTTTCTTGGTGGGCAGGTCGCTTCGCCTCCTTGCCTGTCTTTAAAATGAGAGTGTCAGTCAGCCCCACCCCAGAGCCGTGTGAGCATCAGCGGTGCAAGGGCCCAGGACCGTGCCGGCCGAGCCCTCAGAAATCGCCGCTTTTATTGCAAATCCGAGCGCAGGCCTCGCGGGCCAGGCCCACTGACCTGCAGTTGAACCAGCCAGCTCCTCCCCCTGAACTAGAACTATTCTCTCCCCGCTCCTCGCTTTTTTTAAGGGGTTCGAGTGATCAGCAAATATTCCCTTGGAAAAAAACTCCTTAAAAGAGGGCGAGCAGGGATTGCTCTGGTCAAGGGTTGGGGGCCTCCGATTTGCCTTCCTAACACGGAGGCTCGCGGTTATGGGGAGGCTAGGAATGACGGGGTGCGGGGCAAGGAGGCCCAGGTGCCCTCGGATCATCTCAGCTCAGGCCGCGGGAAGTGCCCGAGACCGGCTTCAGCTCAGCTCACCGGCCCCAACTCCTCATTTGGGAGGCTGGTGGGGAGAGGGAGAGAAGGAGGGAGAGGAGAAAGGTGGGGTGGAAGACCTTTGGGAAGGCCCAGGGATGGCACCCACCCTGCTGGGGAGGTCTGACAGGGGAACAGAGGAGGGGGCTGCAGGGCCTTTCCCCCGACCCCGGGCTACCTTTGGGACCTAAAGCACGAAGGAGCGAGGGGCAGGGGGCGGGGCTCCTGCTCTTACCAGGCCACCTGTGTCAGCCCCTGGTTTCTCACAAGACAGAAAGGGGGGTTCTAATGGAGCCAGGCAGCAAAGTCAGAGTAGGAACCCTAAGGCTGCTGAGCCCTGCACAGGGTTCCCCATCCCCCTTCCCCCCCCCCCCCCGGTAGCTCTCTGCTCACCTGGATGGGGAAAGAGGCCTAGATCTGGGAGGAAACCTGGATCTGAGCCCCCACCCCCAACCGCCTTAGACCCCACCAGGCTCAGGGTCCTGCTTCACAGGGATGGCGGTGTGGAGGGGAGACCCCAGGTATCCTCAGCAGGATCAGGAGCCCGGGGCTGGGGAGGTTTGGGGGTGTTTGCAATGGGCTAGTAAGAAGTGTTGCTGTGAATTCACCTCAGGGTGTCTGGAAGTGGCAGATTGGGGACCTGACTCCCTTGATGTTAGTTGCAGGCAGGGTTCCTTTGAAGGGGACCCTGGTCTCAGGCCAGGTATGTGGGCAGGCTTTTCGAGGCGCTGTCCTGCTCCAAGGTCCAAGCAGGGTTACCCTCCTGCCCTAAGCCTTCCTGTCTTTTTCATCCTGCCTGGAGTGCATCCATTCATGCATTCATTCATTCATGCATCCATTCATGCATTCATTCATTCATGCATGCATGCATTCATTCACAGATTCACTTCACACATTCATTCACCCATCCATTCATGCCATCATTCAGTCTCTCACCCCACCTTTGCTGAGTGCCCCTGGTGGGTCAGACACAGGCTAAATCTGGAGATACCATGAAGGAGCTCTGACTGGTGGGGGCGGAGCTCCCCTTTCAAGCCTGGGCAGCCAGGAGCACAGGGGAGAAGCCCCTAAGCCCAACTTTGGCACCAAAAATAAATTCTTTTAATGGAAATTTGTATTGAGATCAATGTAGATTCACAGGCAGTTGTAAGCAGTAACAGAAAGATCTCTTTGCTCAGTTCCCCCAACTTTCTCTAGTTGCGGTGAGTGGGGGCTACTCTTTGTTAAGGTGTGCGGGCTTCTCACTGCGGTGGGTTCTCTTGTTGCGGAGCACGGGCTCTAGGCACACGGGCTTCAGTAGCTGTGGCTCATAGGCTCTAGAGCGCAGGCTCAGTAGTTGTGGCGCATGGGCTTAGTTGCTCCGCGGCATGTGGGATCTTCCCAGCCCAGGGCTCGAACCCGTGACCGCTGCATTGGCAGGCGGATTCTTAACCACTGCGCCACCAGGGAAGCCCCCAAGGTCCTTAAACTTAATCACACCTGTCAAGTCCCTTTTGCTAACTAAGGTAACATAGTCACAGGTGTCTGGGATTCAGTGTGGACATTATTCAGCCAACCCTTTTCACATCTGAATTGTGAATGAATGAATCTGAATTCTGAATCTGAATTCTGAATCTGAATCTGAATTATGAATAGATGACCTATTCAAAATACAATGTCAACTAAACAAACTAAGGAGACCCAAGGTGAGGCGAGGTGCCCAGGACACGGGGAGAAAGCTCTGGGATCGACCCCTTCCTGGGCCTCGGCCTCTCCTCTGAGTGAGGGAATGAGGCAGCATGAATCTGGGACCAGTGGGACCGCGAGGGCTGATTCCACCCCCAGAGCCTCAGCCTTCTTCCTGTTCAGTGGGGATGGTGACATTTCCTTTCCTCCTAGGGCTGTTGTGAGGCTTAAAACACTGAGTACAAATCATCCCAAATGCACCCAAAATGGTAACCGGTGGTCGTGGGAAAGCTGGTAACAGAGCCACCTGCCAGCTTTGTGTGCGTAGTGACCTGCTGTATTCCCCCCAGCAGAGAGAAAGCAGTGCTCCACCCATGTCCCACGTTTCTGCAAAGGCTCCTCATGGCCCCCTCCCGCTGTGGCACCTGGCAGTCCCCTCCCCCTACTGAGACCCGGCTCCCTGGGACAGCATCCCAGCCACGCCTGGCACCTCATCCCTACTCCCAGTCATGGAGGTGGCATGGGAGGCTCAGGACCTGACAGCGTATGACCCTGGAGTCAGGCGGAACTGGCTTGGAACCCAGTTCTGTCCCCAGACTGGCCATCCACTGCCTTTGTCTGCCCAGCGCCCCTTCCCCTTCTTTCGGTAAAAGCCCCCAGTAGGCACTTCTCCACCATTCTTGGTCTTTGCGGCTCATTGATGGGGCTGAGCTCCCCCACCCCCTGGGGGGGAGTGACCCAGGATGGCCCCATCAGAACATGCACACCCTTGCTGGTCCCAGCATGGGGACAAGACCCAAGCAGCCCCACGGCCAGTCTGGACTTTGCCCAGAGCTGCTGCAGCCATTTTTGTCATCACTAGTGAGAGCCCGCCTGTGAGTGAAGCCAGCAGAATGGAGAGATGGAGAGAGACAGGGTTTAGGTGACACCAGTGGTGAATCTGGATCCAGTGGTGCCTGAAGCCCAGCTCTCATCCTGTGCATTTTTGTTGTGGGAACCAATAACATAACCCCCTTCTAACTGCTTAAGCCAGTGTAAGTTGGCTTCACACAGTCCTAATAGTTGCTAGTTAAATGACCTTGGGCATTTCGCATATGTTCTATGCCTCAGGACATATAGTCAATGACAAAATAATACATGCTCATATGGTTGTTGTGATACTTATATAAGATAATGAATTAAATTACCTAATTAGGCACATAGTAAGCTCAGTTGTTATATGATACGAGAGTTATTATTTTGTAGGAGTTGGGTTAGAGCTGCGTTAATCAAAAGAATAAGCATGACACAAATGAGACTGTGCCATCTTACCAGGGAGAAAAGCATAATTATTGAGAATCCAGCCATACTGGACTGAGATCAGAACACCTGTGCTGGGAGGCAGACACCCTCTCCAGAGCCAGAGCCAGCAAGACTCTGGCAGGAGAAAACCCCCAACAGCGTCTGTGGACACATGCTAAGGTGACCCCAGAGCATCACATTTGTGTATAGTCTCCTCTTTGTGAGTGTGGGCAAAACCTAGGACTAGCTTCCCACCAACAGAATATGGTAAAGGGGATAGGATCTCACTCCTGCGATTACCGTATATTATTTAAGACACCACCTCACAGCCTGGAGCTAGAGCCTCGGTTCTTCTTCCCGGGAGCTTCTCCATGGGGTAGTTTGAGTATCCTCATGGAATGGTGACTGGCTTCCCTGAGAGCAAGTGAGCCAAAAGACCACGATGGAAGAGGCTATGCCTTACAACCTTGCTCTGGAAATCACACGCTTCCACTTTGTTGTATTCTATTGGTCACGCAGATTGGCCTGACTCAGTGTGGGAGTGGCTACTGGGGGTGTGAATACCAGAAAACGGTATCACTGGGGCCATCTTGGAGACTGGCCGCCATACAAGGGAGGGCAGTAGGGACAGGGGCTGGTGGGGGCTTGGAGAGGGCTATGGAAGGAAGATCCAGGCACTTGAAAAGCGAGAGCACATCCCAATGCCTTAAAGTGTGAGGCCACCCCCGGCTCCTTCCTGAAGCAGTTCAGGGAATGAGCTGATTCAGGGAAGAAAATCACAGCTCCCAGTCTTGCTTCTCCGAATAGGGACGTAGAACTGGAGCCCTGCAAGGGGAGGGGCAAGGGGAGGGGTACCCCCATCCAGGCCACCCCTCTTTGCTGCGTGGTCCTGGTTGGTAACTCCCTTCTCTGAACTTCTGTCTCACCACTCTCCATGCAGGTCAGCTTATCTCTCCCTCAGTGTAGAGACAGGGGAACTGGGGAGGGGAGACGGGGGTTAACATCTACTGCGTGCTGCCATGGGTGGCCCTCTACAGCGCTCTCCCATTTAACCCTGAATGACTCCCATGCTGGGTGCCCTCCAACCACATGATCCAGATGAGGAAACTGAGGCTCAGAGGTCCCTAGGTGAGTGGGGTGGAGACTGGGGAAGACTCCGCCCTGATGTCCTCAGGTGGTCGGATCAAGGCTTCTGCACCCAGGGCCCCCTCCCTGGACTGAGCTGGGACTCAAGGGAGGAAAAAGGGAAGGAAATGGTCTGGAGAGGTCAGTGCCTGGCAGGGGGTGTGGGGCTGAGGCTGGGAGAGGGTTTTGGAAGCCCTGCCCAAGGCAATCCGAGATCCAGGCTCTGAGGCTGCTGGCCAGCCTGCTGGCTGCCAGCCTTCCCCCCATTGATCTGGGGAGTTCAGGCTCACATCTCTGGCAGCACAGTCTTCCTGGAGCCATCGTGCTGTCTCCTTTGGGGCCAGCCCAACCTGGCTGCAGCAGGGAGGCCCCTGGTGGAAGGAGGAGGGTGGCCAGCACACTTACAGTCAGCTGGACGTTCAGACCTCCTCTGCCCACTAGACGGCCCTGGGCTCAAGGTCCCGGAAAAGATCTGTCTACTTCAAGGAGAGGGCCCAGCAGGAGTGCTGAGGCCAGATTTGAGCAGGGAAGGAAGCGTGTGGACCTGGAATCCCAGGGCAGAGAACAGGATAATCTCCTGGTCACGTAGGTCAGGTAGCCCCAAGAGAGGATTCCTGAAGGCTGGCTGGGGAGCCCCGAGGAATGATATAGGAGAGGGCGCAGAAGTGAGGAAAAGCTGAGGCGTCCCCTACAGAGCCCGGGAGGGCCATTTCTGCCACGCCCTCTGGGCTCACTGCCCGGGCTGAGTCCCACTGAGCCCCACCGAGCGCCACCCATGCATCCTCACCACGGGCCCATGGGCAGGGTTACTCCCACTCCCTGAGGACCGGCCGTGAGAGGTAAAGTTGCCCACTTCTCTCCCTCCCCACAGAGGTGCAGATTCCGAATCTAATATGAAGGCTGACCTCTGGGAGGACTGTGCTCACTGCTTCCCGTGTATGACCTCATCCAAACATGAGAACTAGGAGGTTGGAACTGGTACAGATCCCATGTCATGGATGAAACGTCCAGAGGCGTCCTGTCATGTGCCCAGGTCCCCACTGCCACTTGGTGCCAGGATTAACATCCAGGCGTCCCACAGTAGCCAAAAGGTGGGAGCAACCCAAGCACCCATAGACGGATGAATAGATAAACGAAATGTACCCTGTCCACACAGGGGACCCTTAGTCCAGTGGAATCTTAAAGAGGAAGGAAATTCTGATTCATGCGACGACATGGATGACCTTGAAGACATTATGATCAGTGAAGTAAGCCAGTCACTAAAGGACAAATACTGTAGGATTCTACTTAATACGGGGTATTCAGAATAATCAAATCCACAGAGACAGAAAGTAGACTGGAGGTTGCCAGGGGCCCGTCCTGGGGAGGGCGGATGGGGACTTAGTGTTGATGGGTAGAGTTGGGCAAGATTAAAGAGTTCTGGAGATGGATGGTGGTGATGGCTGCACAACAACATGAACGTGCTTTATGCTACTGGACACTTAAAAGTGGTTAAAATGGCAAATTTTACGTTATGTATATTTTACCACAATAAAAAATATGAAATGAAAACAGAAAACCCCAGGCATCGATCTCGGTATCCATGCCGCAACCACCAGACGGCACGAAACTGGCTGCTGAGTCCAAACCTCTGCTTCCCCCTGTCCTCACAGTCCTGGGGCAGCGGGATGAGGATGCCAACACACTGGAACACAGGATCCCACAATCCGGAAGTCCTGAAGATGTTCTGGAACAAACTCTGAGGGCAGCTGTCCCTCGGGGCCCATCGGTAGCGGACTAGGCAGCCAGACCCAAACTGTCCCGCAGGACGCAGATCCCGAATCTAATACGAAGGCTGACCTCTGGGAAGACAGTGCACATTGCACCCATCGGGGCATCACCACAGAGAAGACAGGGCACGCCCACGCCCTTCACACTCACCTACACACCCTGGGATACTCAAGACAGACGGAGGCCTCTGATCCCTGGTTTCAATGCAGCGCACACACCAAGGTCCCCTCCCCCAGGTCCCTTGAGCTTCCAGAACAGCACAGGGGAAAGGGGATCCTTGCCCCACAGGAGCCCATCTCAACTACTGCCCCAAATAAGAGATCAAGTGACCCCAAACATGGGCGCCATGGCACCAGACTCAAGGCAGGCCAGGGCCAAGACCTATACAGAGACCGCCTAGAAACAGGAGGCCAAAGAATGCAGTGGGCAGCTTGGCAGAAAGACAGACAGAGCTGCCGGGCTTCCAGTAACACGCTGGCCCTGCCCTGACCTCGCCCACCAGCCCAGAGGCTCAGCCAATGGATGCCCGGTCCTGGGCGCCAGCTCCCAGCTGCGCCCGGCCCAGCACAGCTGCTGCAGGGCCCGCCTGGTCACCACCCCCTGCCCCCCGGTGACAACAGGACAGGAACTGGATCCCTGTCCTCTCAGCGTTCCAGCCATGCCGGGAAGGGGGTATCTTTAGCTTTCCTTCCTGGAAGCCCACTGGCTCCCGTCCCACCATGGCCCAGCAGCATCGCCTCCAAGCCCAGGCCACCTCCCCTTCCAGCACCAATTCCCTAGAAGAGGGGCAGGCACCCCAGAAAGGTCTGCTTGGCTATCTCATCCCCCACCCGGCTCAGGACCCCATGCCCAGCCTGACCTGAGTCTGCTGACCCCAGTCCTTCTCTCGCCCCATCGTGAAGCTGCTGAACTGCACGGGGGCACTGGCCCAAACACGCACTTCCCCACCCCCGCATCTAATTAGAGGACCTTAAATAGGATCCAGGTGAGAGGGGATGGGAGTGGCCTGGGGTCACTACAAACAGGAGCAGGACAAGGCCCGGGGCTGTTCCCAACAGCGCCAGTCTGTCTTCCTGGCAGCAGGGTCTGAATCACAACCTGAACAGCTGTCCATGAAGTGACCTGGGGAGAGGGGCTCCTACCTGCACACCTCCTGATGCAGGGCCGGGCAAAGTCGGGGTGAGGCTTTGAGAAAGTCAGAGTCTGGAAAACAAAGGAGAGGGAGGGACACGTTTGCCAGGGCCATGGGGCTGCTGGGAGCAGCCAGAGGAGAAACGCTGGAGTCTCTAGAGGGAAGAAACAGTACCCTGCAGGAAGAGGGCCTGGGGCTGGACAGGGGATAAGGGGCTGAGTCAGCCACAGGGCGGAGAGGACTGGCCCATTCTCAAGCTGCAGGGTGGCCCTGGGGCCTGGAAATGGGCTGAGGGTGCAGTGAGTCCCTGGCCCAGGAATGAAACCAGGCAGGTCAGGCCTGGCCTCACTTGTAGGCCCAGAGAAGACACTCCAGCCTGGATCCCTGGATCGTTAAACCAAGACCACGTTTGGTCCACTCTCGTGTGGTGTGCTGAGACTGCAATGGAGGGAAGGTTGAGAAAGTCACTCTGTGTCCCTCTCCCAGGGGCTTGTAGTTTGTGTGGGAAGGGAAGGCGGAGGGAGCAAGTAAGAAGAGAAAGAGTGAGCGCCCAGTTAGCTGCAATGCAGGCAGAGAGCAAGAAATGTCAGAAAAGAGGAGTAAAGCAAAATGCCTCCAAGCAAAGGTGAGGGAGCTTGCAGCTGGTTGAGGAGAAGCTCAGGAAGCCTTCAGGGAGGAGGTGGCACTAGAAGGAGGCCTGACAGGGTGAATGCAGAGCGATGGATGGCAGACATGGGGTCAGGGGGCACAGTGCATGGAACAGCATAAAAGGATGGGAGGTGTGCAACGCTCAGGCCTGTGATTTCAGCCACAAGCAACAAAACAGATTTAAGTCATAAAGACAATCACTGTGGGGGTTTTATCTGTTTTCTTTTAAAATATTTATCTTTTTTTAATACAATTTTAAAGGTTATACTCCATTTACATTTATTATAAAATATTGGCTATATTCCCCGTGTTATACAATACATCCTTGTAGCCTCTTTTACAACAGTCATTGTTTATATAACAAAAAAATCCAGAGGTTAAGGGTTCCAGGGCTGGTTAACAGCTCAAGGATATTGGTAAGGGCCCAAGTTCTTTTTTTTTTTTTTTTGCGCTATGCGGGCCTCTCACTGTTGTGGCCTCTCCCGTCGCGGAGCACAGGCTCCGGACGTACAGGCTCAGCGGCCATGGCTCACGGGCCCAGCCGCTCCGCGGCATGCGGGATCCTCCTGGACCGGGGCACGAACCCATGTCCCCTGCATCGGCAGGCGGACTCTCAACCACTGCGCCACCAGGGAAGCCCCCAAGTTCTTTCTATCCTTCCATGTCACCAGTTTAGGGTGACCAATCATCCTGTTCCCTAAGACTTTGCCAGTTTTAGTGCTGAAAGTCTTGCATCCTGAGAAATCAAATCCAGACTTTTAGTTACTCTAGTACTGAAGATGCTGCTTCTCAGGGGCACAACATAGTTGCCACAGCTCCAAGCATCACACTCTCATTAAATGACAGTGCACTGAGCAAGAGGAAACAGGGTGCAAGCAAAACATATTTCTCCTTGAACTGCTCAGAAGCCTACAGAGACACTACCCTTACGTTTCATTGGCATGCCTGGGTCTCAGGGTCACCCTGGACCCATCACTGGCAAAAGAACAGGGGGTTGGTATGACTGGCTAGGCCCCATCACTGTTCATCCCTGGGGCCAGGACTCTGTTAATGAGGAGGAAGGGGGTAGGGCTGCTTGGTGGCACCCAGCGGCGTGAGGACTCGTTGGACAAGCCACCCTGGGAGACTCAGCCTGCTCTGAGTGCCAGCTCCGGCCCTTCATGGCAGGTTACCTGCACTTGCTGAGTTTCACACTCCTCACCTGAAACAGGGGGACATTAAGAGTGGCTGTCCTTGCAGAATCTTGGGAAGAGCTAATTAAATCATGAAGAAGAGCGTTGAGCGCAGTGTCTGGCAAACATAAAAGAGGATGGCAGCTGGTGTCAGTGTAGACCAGCCACGTCCACCGCTTTCAGTTCAGTTCCCAAGACGGCTGATGCTGCAGCACAGACCCCCTGCTCTGGGGCCTCAGTCTCCCCTCTGGAGGAGGGTGTGTGGGAGGGTGGGTGAGGAAGGGGCTTCAAGGGGGGCCTTGAATCTGCTCCACTGAATCTTGTTCTTCCTGTACAAGTCTTTTCGTTTATGTAGGATTATTTCTTTGAGCTGTTTTCCCAGAAGTGCAAATATTGAATCAAAGAGAATGGACTTTGAAATGATGCTTTATTTTAAATTATGTATGTAATTGATGATCCTTGTAGAAAATTAGAGCACACAGAGAAGCAGAAAAACTAATATTAAAACTATCTGGTTGGGCTTCCCTGGTGGCGCAGTGGTTAAGAATCCATCTGCCGGGCTTCCCGCGTGGCGCAGTGGTTGAGAGTCCGCCTGCCGATGCAGGGGACATGGGTTCGTGCCCCGGTCTGGGAAGACCCCACATGCCGCGGAGCGGCTAGGCCCGTGAGCCATGGCCGCTGAGCCTGCACGTCCGGAGCCTGTGCTCAGCAACGGGAGAGGCCACAACAGTGAGAGGCCTGCATACCGCAAAAAAGAAAAAAAAAAAAAAGAATCCATCTGCCAATGCAGGGGACACGGGTTCGAGCCCTGGTCCGGGAAGATCCCACACGCCTCAGAGCAACTAAGCCCGTGCGCCACAACTACTGAGCCTGTGCTCTAGAGCCTGCGTGCCACAACTACTGAGCCCACGAGCCATAACTACTGAAGCCCACATGCCTAGAGCCCGTGCTCTGCAGCAAGAGAAGCCACTGCAATGAGAAGCCCGTGCACCGCAACGAAGAGAACCCCCCACTCGCTGCAGTTAGAGAAAGCCCGTGTGCAGCAACGAAAACCCAACCCAGACAAAAATAAATAAAAAATAAAATAAAACCACCTGGTTGACTTTTTTAAAAAATTAATTTATTTATATTTTGGCTGCGTTGGGTCTTCATTGCTGCGCACAGGCTTTCTCTAGTTGCGGCGGGCGGGGGCTACTCTTTGTTGAGGTGCGCAGGCTTCTCATTGTGGTGGCTACTCTTGCTGTGGAGCACGGGCTCTAGGCGCACGGGCTTCAGTTGTTGTGGCGCACGGACTCACTAGTTATGGCTCAAGGGCTTAGTTGCTCCACGGCATGTGGGATCTTCCTGGACCAGGGATCAAACCCGTGTCCCCTGCATTGGCAGGCAGGTTCTTAACCACTGCGCCACCAGGGAAGTCCCTGACTTTTTATTTTTGGAAAAAGTAAATCATTTTTAAACGCAGGCCCATTTGGGGAAAGAAATGACTTGTGCCTCACCCCAGTCCTGATGGAGGCCCCCAACCTGGCCAACCAGGGGGCCAGGGATTCACTTTCTTGGGTTGAGCTGGAAGAGGGAGAAGTTGGAGTGCTCCGGCCACAGTGGACTCAAGAAGTGCCCAGAGGAGGGGCAGGGGAACAGGGTGTGAGAGACACAGGCTGGGCCCCTGGTGGACCCCGGGGCGAAGGAGGGGCAAGGGAAGGTGCAGGGTTTCACTGGGGCTGAGAGAGTGGGGCTCACACTCACAGAGGGGCTGGATGGTGGAGTGGAGCCATGGGGGGTCTGGAAGAGGAGCATGCAAGCAGAAGAAATGGAGCATCTTGAGCTGGGAATGCACTAGTGAGGCTGGAGTCCAAGGAGGCAGGGGAGAGAAGAGGCCGAATCCCGTAGGGCCTGGGGAGCCCTGGAAAGGAGCTTGGGTTATTTCCCCCATGTAACCTACCAACTTTGGAGACAAATAACAGAATAACCAAGTGTATGATCAGATTTGTGTTTTTATTTTTCTTTTCTTTGGCCGCACTGTGCAGCATGAGGGATCTTAGTTCCCCGACCAGGGATCGAACCGGCGCCCCCTGCAGTGGAAGAGTAAAGTCTTAACCACTGGACCTCCAGGGAAGTCCAGATTTGTGTTTTAGAAAGATCACCTCTCCTGCTGTCGGGAGGAAACCCCAAAGGGGCGTGAGGAAGGAGGACCAGGTGGTTCTGCAGCTGAGAAGCAGAGGAACCAGAACCAGAGAAAGTGAGGAGGGTCTGGCTTCTGGATCTACCCTGAAGGCAGAGCTGGCCTCACTGCTGGATTGAATGTGGGATGTAAGAGGAAGCCAGGGGTCAAGGACAAAGGCACTGTCAGGGGCCTGATAACTGGCAGCATGGAGTTGCCTGGAAGACTATGGGACGGGGGCGAGGAGAATGTGGTTAGAGCAGTGGCACCAGTGGCTGGATGCTGACGGACGCCAGGACTGTGTTGGTCTAATTCTATGTCAACACTGGACCAGCAACCCAAGCTCCACACCCAGTAGAGTGAAGCAGGCTGCTTTTTGTTTTTTAATCTTTTTTTTTTAACTGAAATACAACATATATACAGAAAATGCAGAAATCCCAAGGGTGCAGGTGGGTCAGTTTTTAAACTTAACACACCTATAACCAGCACCCAGGTGAACCGAGTATCACCAGCACCCCAGAAGCCCTCTAGTAACCTTCCCAAGATATTCATAACCACTCCCTGGACTTCTAACGCTGTATCCTTTTTTCCTTTTTTTGGACTTTTTACATTGATGGAATCATACAGTGTGAGCTCTTTGCTTCCTGGCTTCTTTCGCTACCATCATGTTGGAGAGATCCGCCCATACTGATAACGCAGGCCCTTGTTTGTTCCCATTGCTGGGTGGCTGAGTCAACATTTATTTATCCATCCTTCTCCTGTGGACGTTTGGGTCATTTCCACTTTGAGGTATTACAGGTAGTGTCGCAATGAACATTCTAGTCCATATCTGAGTGCACACCTGGGAATGGAATCGCTGGGTCATGGGCTATGAATAGATTCAGCTCTAGGAGCAGTTTCCAAAGTGGTTACGTCAGTGTAGCTCCCATCGGAAAGAATGAGAGTTCCATGGGCTCTAGGTCTTTACCAGTGCGAGGGGTCTCCTGTCCTTTTCACTGTAGCCATTCTGCAGGGTGGGCAGTGGTAGTCCACTGTGGATTTAATTTGTGAGCCTTTTTTTGGTTTACTAGCCATTTGCCACGTGGGCACCCCCTTTGCCAAGTGCCTCTTTGAATCTTTTGCCCACTTTCCTTTTGTATCCTCTGTCTAACCGATGTGCTTTATATATTCTTTATATATATAATCTGGGTCCTTTGACAACTGTATGCAGTGCGGTGGTCTCCTTCCACTTGCGACTGGTCTTTTGCTCTCTTACTAGCCAGGCGGAGGCTAGGGATGGCTCAGGGGACTTCAGCACCTCTCCCAAATGTCCACCAGGCCTCCCCAAAGAATATTCCATCTGAGTGGAACAGTGCACTTGCCAGACAAGCAGGTCCAAGGTCCCTGAGCCCCAGCTCTCCCTGGAGGGCAGCCCTCTAACCCCCTTTGTAGAATCTTCATAGAAACTCAGGGACCATCATCGTCCGTAGCTAAGCAAGCGTGTGTCCATCTGGACTGTATCCAGGAGAAGAGGTAGGGGTCCAGGCTTAGACCTGAGCATGTCCCCAGTTCCTCCGCTGCGAGCACCTGAGCGGGGCTTTCTGTACATATATGGGCAGAGATCTGGGGGCCGTAGACCCCCAGGAATCCTATGCCCTTTCCTGAGGCAGTTCCCTTGCCAGCTCACTCCTTGTGACTATTTCACACCAGCAGGGACCTTTTCTGTCTCCTTACACCTCCCTGCCCTCTTTGTTCACAGATGAACATAAAACTGCATCCATCTCCAGGCCACCCAGCCTCCCCAGCTGGGCCACCTTGCACATGAGCAGGACCCTCCCCAGTGCAGGTCCTCTCTCTCATGCCGGGGACCGTCCCTCCTCCCCTCTCACTGTCACCTCCCCAGCAGTCTTCCCTCGACCTCCCGCCGCCCACCCCAGACCAGACATACTGGGCCACCTCCCGTCTCATAATCCCTCCCAGGACCCCATGCGGCGCTCCTCTCCCTACCCCCTCGACAGAGAAACTCCCCGAAATTGGCATCTGTGTCCCTCCTCCATCCACACACAGCCTCTCCTCAGCCCACTCAGGCTGGCTTGTGTCCTCACCGCACTTGTCAAGGTCACCAAAGAGCCACCCCTCATCCCATCCTGGTCCCCCAGCGTCTGCAGCAGCATCTGACACTGCTGGTCCCACCCTCCCCTCAGACCCACACACTCTCCCAGGGTTTTTTCCTCCCACACCAAGCAATTCTCGGCGACACCAGCTGGCCATCCTACAATTTAACTCCATTCTGACACTGTTTACCTGGAGATCCCACAGGTTAAGGGCTCAGTCCCACGAGACTGCCCCCCACTTCAGATACCAATCACAAGCGGTAGGTCCCTGGGTTACCCACAGCTTCTGTGTAACTTGCCGACGAGTCAGAGGTTCCCATGACCTCCTCCTCGATTCTTCATTAGATCAGCTCACAGAACTCAGGGAAACACTAACATTTACCAGTTTATTATATAATAAAGGACATGAAAGGACACAGATGAACAGCCAACAGAGAGATACACAGGGTGAGGTCTGGAAGGGTCCCAAGCACAGGACCTTCCGTCCCCATTGGGGTGGTCACAACCCAGAAGCTCCCCAAACCCAGCCCTTTGGGGGTTTTTCTGGAGGCTTCCTCACGAAGCCGTGATAGATCATTAACCCCATTCCCAGTCCCTCTTCCCTTCCCGGAGGATGGGGGATGGGCTGCACGGTCCCAGCTTCAAACATGGCCTTGTCTTTCTGGTGACCAGTCCCCACCCAGAGTCGCCTGGGTGACTATCGCCCAGGAAATTCCAAGAGTTTAGGAGCTCTGCGTCAGGAACCGGGGTCAAAGACCAAATATTAGAACAAAAGATAATCTGAGTGCCCTTAGCATTTAGGAAATTACCAGGGTTTTAGGTGCATTGTGCCAAGAACTGGGGTCGGAGACCAACATATATAATATAATATATAGTCATAATAATAAATATACATATATTTCTATTCACACAGATTCCTCTCACCTTTTCTGTTTTTTTTTTTTTTTTTGGCCATGCCACACAGCTTGCAGAATCTTAGTTCCCCAACCAGGGATCGAACCCAGGCCCCCGGCAGTGAAAGCAACGAGTCTTAACCACTGGACCGCCAGGGAAGTCCCATCCCCTCACCATTTCAAACACCACAAAAGGGCAGACAGACGCAGGAAGCAGCATTCTCTTTTAAACGGTACAAAGTACAACGTATGGGTAGTGTCCCCACTGCAGTGCTCCCCGGGGTTTCTCACAAACACAGCCCAGGGCCAGCGTCACCATCCAGGCAGCTGACCCCTAAGATTGTGTGTTTGGGGCGTTGGCCTGGCAACCTGGCCAAACCCATGACTGGCCTTATTTCTGAGATATTCTCCCCATTTAAGGAGTGAGGCCTCGTCCTGTGGTCACACTCAGGGGACGTCAGCTGGGTCACAGGCCGATAGCCGAGACTGGCACACACTTCGCCACCTGGTGTCTACGTGTCCCGGGAGCTTCGCAGAGTCCCGTGTCCAGCGTTCCCATGTTCCCAGCTGTGCCTCGCCCTCGAGGGGAGTCCTCTTTGTAGTTTATGCTCCATCTGCCTCCTGCACTAATTATGGTCCCTCATTGGCCCCTTGAAAGCCTCCAACCCTTGGAGCATCCCTTGGAGGACCTCTCATGCCCTCCCTCAACACATCATTACCTGTGTCCGTCTTGCCCCTGTGAGATTGCCCTGAGGTCAAGCAGGGCAAGCTGGTGTGGACTTGAAGACCCTCTGGCAGAGGGATTCTGGAGAGACCCCAAAGGGCGTGGGCTGAAGCAAGGGTTTCCAATGTGCGTTCCTGGGCAGAGATGGCAGAGAATTCCAGGGGCCAGGACTAGGTGCACACTGAGTTGGGGAATAACTGATCCAAGACTAAGGGTAGAAAGGTCAAGAAAGCAAAATGGCAGATCTAGGGTCAATATTAGTATTCTCTGGAGTCAGAATGTTCCAGAAATCAAGTGGGCTGGCTGCCTTGCCCAGCAGCAGGCTCCCCGTGGGGGGGCACTCAAGGAGGGACTGACTCCTCCTGGGAATACAGAGAACTGCCTGCTAGCATGCTGTGGATCGCAAGGACACACAAGAAAAAACAAGTTCCACCCAGCTTAGACCTCGAGGGGCAGTGACTGGCTCACGTATCTGAGTCATCCAGGGTCCTGGGAAGGGGCCTCCACCAGAGGGGCGGCTGTGAAAGGGTCCGTGCTTCCTGGGAACCCGCTCTGTCCTGCCAGGCTCTCCTGCATGGCGGAAAGATGCCTTTAAGCAGCCCCAGGGCCTGTGCCTCTGGGTCCAAATCCAACAGAAAATGAACACGTTTAGCTACTGCCAGCTAAAGCAGAAGTCTGGGATTTACATCTTATGGGGCCCATCTGCCCTGACTTGGGATCTATGCCCTGAATTACTGTGACCAAGGGACTGAGATATCGTTAAACTGGCTTAAACCAATCAAGGCTCACCCCTGTGGGTAGAGCTGGATCAATGGGGAAAGTGGATGGTGGGGAGGAAAGCAACAAATGTCCACTCTAAGAGGGGGTTGGGTGGATCCTAAAACTTCTATGATTTTAAACGCCCAGAGGACACATGTAGCGGCACAGGGTGTCCATATGATAGATGTTTAATAAATGATTGTTGAGTGAATAAAATGAAAGAAAGGAAGGATGGGAGGAAGAAAGGGAGGAAAGGAGGGAGGAAGGGAAGGAAGGAAGGAAGGAAGGAGGGAAGGAAGGGAAGGAAGGAAGGAAAGGAAGAAAGGAAGGAAGGAAGGCAGGAGGGAAGGAAGGGAGGGAGGGAAGGAAGGAAGGGAAGGAAGGAAGGAAGGGAAGGAAGGAAGGAAGGAAGGAAGGGAAGGAAGGAAGGAAGGAAGGAGGGAAGGAGGGAAGGAAGGGAGGGAGGCGGGGAGGGCAGATTAAGAGTGGAGGGTCCCAGTGACAAGGAGAGAGTTCCTTCTGAGCGCTCTTCCCTGGGAGGAAGCCAAGCCAAAGGTGGAGAATGAAGCAGGAGCGTGAGACCCACGGGAGGCGATTGCTTGGACCACCCACCAATGGTATGGGGCCTAAGTGGAGAGGGCAGAAGTGGCCTGAGGTGGGCTGACCAGGGCTGATCTTGGGAGCTGTGGCCCCGACACTCCTTTGAAGTCCGTCTCGGCCAACTTGGCAAACCCGGAGATGAATTCTCGAATCAGAGAAGGGTGGGGCAGGTGTGAGGGACACAGCTGGACCAGGCTGCTGGGGGTGGGAGGCCAGGTGGAAGGGACTGGCCCCCGTTCCCTCCTACCCAGTGACCTCAAGCCCTCCTCGGCGGGTCTGTAACAGGCGAGTACCCATGGCACCTGGGGAGGCCTCGGGGGCTCCGGGTAGACCTCGGAGAGCCTCCAGCTCTGGCTGCTCTCCTGGCCAGGACACGGCCTCTTCCCAGAATACTGCCTGCCCCAAAGGCCATTCACCCTGGCCGGTCAGGCTGGGCCAAGGGCAGGGGCCCAGCCCAGGAACCAGGGATGAAGAATGAAAGGTGCCCGCTGAAAGGCCCCGTGTGCCCACTCGGGCTGCCGGATGCGGATGCTGTAGGTGCTCAGAGATGCAGGTCTGGAGGCGAGTGGACAGTATGAGGGGAGCCGGACACAGGCTTCCGCTTGGAAGCATGAGAATTTCTCTTTCCAAATGGTGCAGCACTTAGCCTAAGGCGCCAGACGGTGGCCTCGGGGCTCCCACCAGGGTGAAGAGGGGGGTGCCGGGGAGGCCCAGAAAGCTTAACAGATGGTGGAGGCCGAGATCCCTGCTAAAAGCCCAGGGTGAACGGGTGTGGGCTCAGAGATGGCACCACTGCAACTGGGGGACCCAGAGGTCTTCCACCTTCAGCCACGGTTTAGGGGGAGCAACTGACCCGGATGCCGAGTGAGTGTGAGGCCGAGAAAGAAGGGCTGCCCCTTGGGGAGGGGAGGTCCTGCGGCCTGGGGAGGGCCACCTCTGCTGTTCTTTGCACACTTCTCATACGGAGGTGGCTCCTTGCCTGCTGCACCCGATGACGCAGGGATGGGGCAGTGACAGAGACAGGAGAGCTGGCCTGGCTGCCACATGTGCAGGGTCCAGTGTAGAACAAAAATGCAGGGCCCTGGGGTCAGAAAGTATTGAGAATTTCAAGATGGTGACAGCAGAGCATTAAGCACGGCACAGGGTCCTTCTGGGCACACCCAGAGGGAAGAAGAGGAGAAAAGTCCATGGTGGGGGAGCCAGGACATTACAACAGGCACCTTAGAGGCACACAGCATACATACCAAGGCCCTGAGGCCACATGCCAAGGGTCCTAACAAGAGCCCTGGAGTCTGCCTCCCTTTCCATCTCATGTCTCAGTTAAGCCTCTAAATAATGCCCCTTCCACCCCAGATAGCTGTTCCATCTTACAGAGGAGGAAGCGAGGCTTGGAGGTGAAGAGACTCACCGGCATACAACAAAGAGCTGTCTCAGGCCTGTGCTCCCCTCCCCAGAATTTTGGGGACCAAGCCCTGACTCCCCCTCCCTGGGTTCAAATCCCAGCGCTGGCCTTACCACAGCTCTGGCAAGTTATTCAGGCTCTCTGGGCCTCAGTTTCTTCATCTGTAAAATGATCTTGTATTAATAGCCCCTACCCTCCATAGGGTTATTTCTCATAATATACACAGAATGCTCAGCAACAGCAGTGGGCATAGCAAAGGCCCCCAGTACGTGTCCTCCATTGGACCCACTGTGGTTCTTATCTGCTGAACTTCCTCCCCGGTGCCAGCTTCCACAATACCCCCCAGCTTCTAAGTAAGTCTCAGCCACCGTCAAGTAAACAGACTTCCACCTGGAAGTGGAAGCCACACACACACACACACACACACACACTTTCTCCTGCACACACTCACCCCCTTTAGCCCGCCGCTCTCACCGCGGCTGTGCCGGGCGGCTGCACCCAGTGGTTTTGGTGGAGCACAAAGCTGGGCCGAGAAGGTCTCCCTCTAGTGGCCCCAGAAACAGCAGCTGTTCGCTTGGGCCTGACGCCAGACCCTCAGCAGTAGGCAGCAGGAAATGTGCTTTGACCCCAGGCTGAAGCGGAATCCCGAGGGGCCCCAGCTCCCTCCCACCGCCCAGTCCGGCAGGGACACCTGCCTTCGGTGCACTCATTCATCTGCGCAGTGGGAACCCAGCACCTGCCAGGAGCAGCCCCAGCCGGAGGCTCACATCTCAGAGCAGAACGACAAGGTCGGAGACCTCCAGAAAGTCCCAGGCTGTGGGGAGCAGAACAGGTCACTGACAGGTGCTGAGTGCCACGCCAGGCTCACACCAGATCCAGAGCATCAGAGGGACTAGCACAGCGGGGATGGCCTCCCACAGCCCCTGACATCCCACAAAAGGAGAGAAGAAGGGCGGGAAAAGCACTGCAGCCCCTGGAGGCAAGAAGCTGAGGAATGTTTGGCACTCCAGGCCGCCGGGCTTTGCTGAAACGTAAGGAGGCTGGGGGTGCAGGAAGAGAGCGGGCGGGAGGGGTGAGCTGACACCACGCAGAGTGGGCATAACACGGACCAATGAAAGAGAACGAGTGAACTGTGGGCTTTGCCATCCTTGTATCACACGAGTGCCTCGGTCATTCCTGACAATAGATTCCAAGGCACCTTTCCCCAACCTGCTGATTCGGACTCAGCAGGAAAGAAGCCGGAGAACCCATGTGTTGACAAGCAGCGCAGGTAATTCTGAGATCAAGTCTGGAAATTACCAGCATTCTCTGTGGCACCGTCAAATTGCCTGTGAGGGCCCCAGGCCCGAGATTCTGAGCTGGGGGTTCTGGGGTAAGCCCCGGAAGCTGCCTGTGTAACAAACACCCCAGATTCTAGGGCAGGAGGTGTGGCTGCACTCTGGGGACTCAGGAGGGACCCCAGGGCTAAGGGTTTAAGAGGGAACTAACCCAGGCTCTGGTGACCTCAGCCACTCCCACACTCTCTGGGCCTCTGGGCCCACTCGGGAGAGGAGGCACCCTGTTCCCAGCCTGCTCCAAAGGTGCTGATGGACACGGACCAGGCTGGGGACCTGCAGCTCCTGCCTTTACCACGGAATAGCCACGTGTCCAGACAGCCTTCCTCACCTCTCTGAGACCCGGCTTCTGCACAGCCAGATGGGACCGTAAAAGCCCATGTGCTCTTATGAAGCTTCCTTTTTTCTTCTTTTAAAAAAATTATGGTAGGGCTTCCCTGGTGGCGCAGTGGTTGAGAGTCCGCCTGCCGATGCAGGGGACACGGGTTCGTGCCCCGGTCCGGGAAGATCCCACATGCCGCGGAGCGGCTGGGCCAGTGAGCCATGGCCGCTGAGCCTGTGCGTCCGGAGCCTGTGCTCCGCAACGGGAGAGGCCACAACAGTGAGAGGCCCGCGTACCGCAAAAAAAAAAAAAAATTGTGGTAAAACACACATACCATAAAAGTTGCCATCTTAACCATTTTTAAATGTTTTAACTCAGTAGCATTAAATGCGTTCGCATTGTTGTGTAACCACCACCACCACCCATTTCCAGAACTTCTGCAATTTCCCACATGAAACCTCTATCCCCATTTAACACTAATTCTCCATTCCCCCCTCCCTCAGCCCCTGGTACCCACCATTTACTTTCTGTCACTATGAATTGACTGCTTTAGATGCCTGATATACGTGGAATCAGACAGCACTTGTCCTTCTGTGATTGGTTGGTTTCACTGAGCACAATGCCCTCAGGGTGCATCCGTGTCGCAGATGGTGTCAGAATTTCCTTCCTTTTCAAAGCTGAATAATATTCCACTGTGTGGACGGACCACATGGTCCCCAGGGTCATCTCCTACTTGATTCCATCCATGGGGCTGGAGCTTCTCAACTTGCCCATCTTACCTCCCAACTGGCAATCATCATCATCATCATCATGATAATAATAATAATAAATGTTACTTAAATTGACCCCCCCCCCAAAAATATGTCCGCCAAGAAGCTATGAATGTGATCTCATTTGGAAAAAGGGTCTTTGAGGGTGCAATTAAGTTAAGGATCTGAATGAGGTCATCTGGATTAGGGTCCACCCTAAATCCCATGACAAGTGCCCTGAGAGGAGGGACAAGATGGCCGAGCAGAAGGACCTTGAGCCCACCTCCTCTCCTGAGCACACCAAAATCACAAATAACTGCTGAACAACCAACAATAAAAAAAGACTGGAACCTACCAAAGAAGATATTCTACATCCAAAGACATAAAGAAGAAACCACAATGACAAGTATCCTTATAAGAGACAGGAGACAGATGCAGAGACACAGAGAGACCTGAGACCACAGAGGCAGAGATGAGAGGGACGTGGCCACAAGCTAAGCAACGCCGGTGGCACCAGAAGCTGGAAGAGATGAGGCAGAATGCTCCCCTTGTGCCTTCGGAGGGAGCAAGATCCTCCTGACACCTCGATTTCAGACTTCTGGCCTCCAAAACCATGCAGAATCAATCTCCATTGATAAAAGCCACCCAATTTGTGGTAGTTTATTCTGGCAGCCCCAGGAAACCAACACAAGGATCATCCAAACAGAGGCCACTGCATGCCCTGGTGACCAGCCCTTCTAAGTCAGTGTTTTTGGTCCCATTTCATAGGCCATGGAGGCTCTCCACGAGGCCTGCAAAGAAGTTGCTTCATCCTTTTGAAGTCTGCCCAGGGATCCCTGACTGCTAGGCCGGGCTCCTGGTCCCGTCAGTCGAATCAGGGGAGACACAGAGAGACCACTTTTTCTGAGAAGGATATTTTATGCGTTTTACAGGCATTCTTTTATTATGTTTATTATTTACGGCCAGTTTTGGGGACATAAAATGGCAGCTGTATTGTTGGGAGTAAATTTTGTTTCCATGACTTTAAAACACAAATGAACAGTAACCCCATTAGTAGCTGCATATTGTCATAATTCTGTAGAATATAAATTTTACTGCAATAGTAATTGTAAAATACCAAGAACCCACTGCAGCAAAATTTTGGGGAATAAATGTTATAGTTGGGCCTCAAACACTAACCAATAATTCCATTCTGGCTGCAAAGGAACCTCATACTGGTGAGCATAAAATGTTCTGGGTAGGTAACTATAAAGCACCAACACTGAGGGAATATTTAAAAACTGCAGTGGTGTGACTGGGAATCCATTTTATGCCTCTGACACAAATACAACAAATGATTCCCGTTGCAGTTAAATTTTCAATCATCCTGCTGACAAGAATTTTTTTACTGCTGCTACTGTGAAGCTATAAAAGGCAAAAAGAAGTCATTTCAGCTCCAGGAAAGGTGGAATGATAAAAATGCAGCTTCCATGCGAGAAATCTTATGGGGTGGATGGGACTATGGTTGCCAGATAAAAGACAAGATGCTCAGTTAAATGTGAATTTCAGATAAACAATGAATAACTGTTAGTATATCCCACATATTGTGTGGGATATACTTATCCTACAACATGTCTGTTGTTTATCTGAAATTCAAATTTAACTAGGCACCTGGTCTCCTGTTGTTTCATTTTACTCAATTTGGCAACTTTTGGTGAGACTAAAGAACAAGGATGAACCTCCACTCCCCAGTAAGTGAATTCTTAATGTGAAGAAATGCTGGGATGCCAGGGAACATTCACAGGTGCAAGTGCTCAGAGGTGGCCAAGCGGGTGTTCTTGGTCTCAGTGGCCTTTAAACACACTGGAATCCTTACTTCCTGGCGGTGAGTAGGGCTCCAGCTAGAGCACCAGCTCACCAGGCGGGCGCTCCCGTCTGCTGTGCTGTCCCAGCCCCTAGAACAGCACCTGGCACATAACAGGCACCAAGCAGATGGTTCCAGAACAGATGAAGGAAGGACAGAGGGAAGAGCCTGCTTCACAGTGGCCATCTCTGGGCACCGTTCTTCATCACGGAGGCGGAACCACCACTGGCCGGCCCATCACCTGCTGGTGCTGCGTCCCTGTCTGCCCCTTGTCTCCCCACTGGGATTAAATCCTCTAAAAGCTGCCACTGCACCTCCCTCCTCACGGCCCCGGCCCCGCCCGCCCGGAGACCCTGCACACCGTAGGTGTCCCTGCATCTCTGCTGCCACAGCTGCTGGTGGGGACAGGCCAGCAGCTGCAGGCACCGGCTTGAACGGCTCTTCTCACCTGGAGTGGGGTCCCTGGTGGAGGCGGGGCCCCCTCCTCATGTGCTTTGCATATGCTTTGCATAAACACTGCCCTTGGTGGGAGTTGAAAGATCTCTCTCCACCACTGCTGGAGCCTGAAGTCTGGTGCAGTCAGAGAAAGGGCCTTTTGTGCATCCCCAGGCGGGAAGGGGCAGGGGGGCGGGTGGGCGCTGCGGCCAAGGGGAGGGTCCTCAGGGCAACCTGCTCCCTGGGGCTGGGCAAGGCTTGCCATGCCAGCCAGAGGCAGAGGGCCAATGCAGGGCCCTGGAGAACTGGGAGAGTCCAGACGCCCACCCCTGCTCACGCTGGGCCTGGGAAGGTGGGCACAAAGGAGACTGGCCCCGGCACCCCACAGGGCTGGCCCCTGAAGCACAGAGGGCAGATGTCCTCCCTGGGGGTTCCTAGGGGACCGACTCCACCCCCAGAGCTGGCCCCTCTCCCAGAGGCCAGGTCACAGGGTGAAGCTTCTGGCCACAGAGAGGGTAGGGATGGAGGCTTTGTCCCCAGATGCTGCGCCTTCCTTCCTCTTTCTGGGAAAGGAGAGGCCGCCCTGCCCTGTAGGCCCTGGGAACCTGCCCAAAAGTCTCCCCCAAGGTCACTCCCGGCTCCCTGCACCTGAGTGGCGGGGAGGGGGCATGGAGTGGGCAGGGGCAAGCAGCACCCACCTCTAAGGGTGAGCCCCAGATCCCAGGGAGCACAGATGAGGGGGGGGGCGGGAGGGAGTGTCAGCTCAGCGGGCAGCGCTGCAACCTCTGCCACGTCGCCTCTGCCATGCCCCCGCAGAGTGGCGGTGAGAGGCCAGGTCCCCCAGGGGAGGGTCACAGGGAGCTCTGGTGAAGAGCCCTGTCCACCAGCCTGGGAGATGACCTCTCCCTTTCATGCCCGCAGACCCTTGGACGGAGGCCTCCCAAGGGCCACCTGCCCCCTCAGGGCAGGCAGGGAGCAGCATTCATGGAGCTGGGCCGCGTGGGGCTGTGGGCTGGCAGGCGCTCACTTCAGGCCTGGCTGGGACGTCATCTGGGCCGGTGGTGAGGTTGGGAAAGGGGGGCAGGGGGCCTCCCCCGACCCCTCAGCAGGCTGTACCAACCCGGGCAGGATCCCTCACTGGCCCCTGCTTCTCTTCCCAGCTGTCATGAGAATGGTCCTGCTGTACCTGTCATCTTCCAGGGAGGGGTTAGCCTGGGATTCAAGCCCAAGAGGAGGGTGCGGACTGTGGGGAGGAGGGGGAGGAGAGGAGCTCGGTTGTGAGGGGAGCAGGTGGGAGACGAGTGAGGGGAGGGGGCGGCCCTGGGCGGGCAGAAGCTGGCGCCCTACCCTGCGTTCTGTCGTTAGCGGAATCGAGGAGGGCCTCCTGGGGTCTCAGCAGAGCTGCCTGCTGGGAAGTCCCTTCCTCAGAGGCCCCTCCACCCCTCCCACAGGCCCAGCTGTGCCTGCTGCCCCAGCCTGGCCCCTCTCCTGGTTCCGCTGCAGGTGATCCCCTGTGGCCCTGAGGCTCGGGGTGGGCGTCCACGCCGGCTGGCTCAGCCCTCTCGAAGGAGGCCTCCTCCACCACCACCACTTGGTTTACAGGACACCAGGCACTGACGCCCAGGCTTCTGGGCCACGCGGGGAGCAGAAAACCCCTGCTGAAGGGTGGGTGGGGCCGTGGGCACTGCGCAGGTGGGAGGCCCTGCCTGGCCTGCCTGCCTCTGAGCCCCCAGCAGGCAGGCTCTCCTCCGCGTCACTTCTGCCCACGAGATCCACCCAGCAAACCCGTTCCACAAGGAGCTCGATAACAGGCCAAGGCCCTGGGGACCAGGCCAAGGAGCAGGGTTTTAACTGAAATCTAGCAATTTATCTGAACACAGTCAGCTTATTGGTGAGTAGGGGGTGGGCAGCTTCCTTCTCAACCCTGCTTCCCAGAAGGAAGGAAGTCCATATTTTTAGATGCCACAGCAGCCCTTCTGGGCAATGAGTTCCTCTTCCCAAGCATCCCAAGATGCTCTCAGCCTCCAAATGCCTCACCTTGGGAGAGAAGGAAGGAGTCTCAGTGCCTTCTCTCCTCCCAGTCTCTCCTGCACCCCGGTGCTGCCCAGAACCCTGACACCAGTTCTCCAAGTCTTGGGCCAAGGGAACAGGCAGGCCTCCCCTGGCAGTGACCTGACAACGCCCACCCTACCCTGGCAGGGGCCCAAGGTCACGGCTCAGGTGTAGACCTGCCTTTGAACCCTAGCTATGTGCCTCTGGGCAAGTCATCTATCCACCCTAGCCTCACCCTACACTGTGCGTCAAAGCACCCCCCTACCCCTGCACTGGGTTGTTGGGGGGTTGAATTGGGATGGTGCTTGGGAGTGAAGAGCCTGGCTTGCAGTAAGCTCTTAGCACACGTTAGGTAGAACCACAGGGCACTTGCCGTTAAACCCACCCTAACTAGTACCAGTTACAAGAAACAGAAACCCATCTCAAAAGAGAGCTCGAGGCAAAAGGAGATTGATACACAAACCAAAACCACTATTAGACACTACTTCATACCCAGTAAGATGGCTATGATGAAGAAAGAATGAAAGGAAGGAAGGAAGGAAGGAAGGAAGGAAGGAAGAAAGAAAGAAAGGAGGAAAGGAAGGAAGAAAGAAAGGAAAAAACAAAATTGGAACCCTTGTGCATTGCTTAAAGGAATGTAAAATGGTGCAGCCACTGTGGAAAACAGTATGGCAGTTCCTCAAAAAGTTAAACATAGAATTATCATATGATCCCGCAATTCCACTTCTGTGTATACACCCCAAAGAATTGAAAGCAGGCACTCAAACACTTACTTGCACACCCATGTTCACAGCAGCACTATTCACAATAGCCAAAAGGTGGAAGCAACCCAAGTGTCCATCAATGGAAGAATGGATAAACAAAATATGGTCTATACATACAATGGAATATTATTCAGCCTTAAAAAGGAAGGAAATTCTGACACACACTACAACATGGGTGGACCTTGAAAACATTATGCTATGTAAAATAAACCAGTCAGAAAAGGACAAATATTGTGTAATTTCTCCTAGATGAGGTACCTAGAATAGTCAAATTTATAGAGATGGAAAGCAGAATAGTGGTTGCACAGGCCTGGGGGAGGGGAGAATGGGGGGTTAGTGTCTAATGGGGACAGAGTTTCAGTTTAGGACGATGAAAGCGTTCTGGAGATGGACGGTGGTGATGATTGCACAGCAATATGAATATCCCTGATGTTACTCAACTGCACACTTTAAAATGGTTAAAACGGTAAATTTCATGTTATGCATACTTTACCTCAATTTTTTAAAAGTTTAAAAACATCTTACCAAGAAAAAAAAAAAGCAGATCAGACAAATATAAGAAGATATTTACAGTTATGGAATCTGGGTGATGTTCTATGGGGATATGCTATGCCCATCTGCCTACTTTTGTTTTCTATAATTTATTTATTTTTGGCTGCATTGGGTCTTCGTTGGTGTGCACGGGCCTTCTCTAGTTGTGGAGAGTGTGGGCTACTCTTCGTTGCGGTGCGCATGCTTATTGTGGTGGTTTCTCTTGTTGCAGAGCACGGGCTCTAGGCTCACAGGCTTCAGTAGTTGTGGCACGTGGGCTCAGTAGTCGTGGCACACGGGCTCAGTTGCTCCATGGCATGTGGGATCTTCCCAGGCCAGGGATCGAACCTGTGTCTCCTGCATTGGCAGGCAGATTCTTAACCACTGCGCCACCAGGGAAGCCCTACTTTTGTCTTCTGATTTTTAAAAAACTTTTAACAATTATTATGATCACTTTCTTTTTTTAAAAAATTTTATTTATTTTTGGCTGTGTTGGGTCTTCGTTGCTGCACACAGGCTTTCTCTAGTTGCGGCGAGGGCTACTCTTCGTTGCGATGCGCGGGCTTCTTATTGTGGTGGCTTCTCCTGTTGTGGAGCACGGGCTCTAGGCACACGGGCTTCAGTAGTTGCAGCACTTGGGCTCAGTAGTTGCGGCTCGCCAGCTCTAGATGCAGGCTCAGTAGTTGTGGTGCACGGACTTAGTTGCTCCGTGGCATGTGGGATCTTCCTGGACCAGGGATCGAACCCGTGTCCCCTGCACTGGCAGGCAGATTCTTAACCACTGTGCCACCAGGGAAGTCCCGAAAACTATTTTCAAAATAAAAAAGAGGGAATTGAGTTATCAATCCTGCCTCTTCACTCCCTTCTAGCACAGTTATGCATCCATATCCTTGACATTGGGCATAGCCATCTGTCTTGGTTTGTATAAAGTACCATAGACTCGGTGGCTTATAAACAACAGAAATTTCTCAGTTTGGGAGGCTGGAAATCCAAAATCAAGGGGCCAGCATGGTCAGGCTCTGGTGAGAACCCTCTTCCTGGTTCATAGTCGGCACCTTCTCACTGTGTGCTCACATGGGGAAAGGGGCTGGGGAGGTCTGTGGGGTCTCTTTTATAAAAACACTGATCCCATTCATGAGACTGGAGCCCACACCACCTACCAAAGGCTCCACCTCCTAATACCATCATATTTGAGGGTTAGGATTTCAACATCTGAATTTTCGGCGGACACAAACCTTCAGACCAGAGAGCCATGTGACTTGCATTGACCAATGGGATGGCAGTGATATGCACTGAGCAGACTTGAAATGCGCTTGCACAAGGAACCTGCTCTCTTGCATGGCTGAAACAGCCCCAGAAAGAACACACTTAGGGGCTCTTGCTGGTCTAAGGAGGACAAGAAACATGTGCAGCAAACCTGGACCCAACCCACAGCCCGGAGCCAAGCCTGGATCTGCTGAACCCCAGCAAGCTCACAGACATGACAGCAAAAAATCAGTGCTTACTGTGCAAATGCCACCGAGAATGCGGGGCTGTTTGTTATAGGGCCTAATTATGGCAGTAGCTGACTGATACAGGGAGTTTCTCATGGAACACAAGAGAAGTCACTAGTCTGTACTGCATCTGACAGACAGGTGCTCTCTGGCTAAGACAAGCAGAAAAGTAGCTTGTGGGTGTATTGGTTAGCACTGAACAGCCTGCATAGAATAGCACTGCTGGACCCACGTTGCATGCTGTCTGACCCTACCATAGGCCCTGGGAAGGCTGTCTGGACACCAAACAACCAAGAGGACAAATGTCCACCACCAGCGGGAGTGCAGGGAGGGGCTGGAGGCAGGCTTGGGCTCTCAGCTCTGCCTCTGCTCCTTCCTGGGACGCAGACTTCATCACACAGGCTCCTCCTCACCTCCTGGGCCCTGTGCATCCACATGCACCAGCTTCCCAGGCTTCAGCCTCCTTGAGGGAGACCTGCTTCTCTTCCTCAGCTGAAGAACCCCTTAGGTGAGGTGCCCATGCGCTCCTACCATAATCCTGCAGAGGGCAGGGAGGGAGGTTCCCGGAGGCGAGGAAGAGGAGAAGGCAGGGGAAGCAATAGGTGTCACTGCGGTGGTGGTGGTGGGGGGTGTCTCACAGACGTGGGTTCAAGCCTCCACTCCGACATTCACTCACTTGTGACTTGGGGTCATTGTCTAAGTCAGGTGTGATATGAAAGTCAGTTGTTCGACAACCTCACTCGTAGAACTGCTAGGATGTACGGAGACCCCTGGCACATAGCAGGTGCTCAAGAAAAGCAGACAAACAGCAATGCTGACAGCAGCTCTGGAAGGAGAGCTGAGTGCATGGGGAGGGCTGCCGACAGGAGCTGTAGGTTGGGAAGGCGCACCCCCCCACTGAGCTGTGCGCAGTGCACCCCATCTCTGGCCGCATCTCCCGTTTGTTAAACACAACAGGAGGCAGAGGAAGAGGGAACCCACTGGCGTGGACCATAGGGCAGCCTTCGGGTCACAGAGCAGGAGGAGTGGGGTGGGGTATGGAAAGATGACAGGGGATGTCTGGCCGGGGACATCCAGTTCCCTGAGGGCTGCCCAAGTGAGAGCCCCTTCACTGTGCCTCCTGAGCTCTCCCCTCACTCGCAGACACATGTCCTCATCTGAGGTCCCCCGGGGTCATCTCTAACCCTCTGTCCCCTCATCTCCAGGTCCGTGAGTCAGTCAGTTCCATCCCCCCTTTCCTCCTCCCCACAGATCAGAGCTGTCACGGCTTCTTCATCCCCATTGCGGTGGTCTCGGCCCAGCCCCCGCCATGGCTCATCTGGACCAAGCACTCTGGTCTCCAAACAGCTCCCCAGCTGCATCTCCCCTCCCCGGCCCGTGTGCCCCACGGCTGCGTGGCTGGGGTTTCTAAGGCAGGTCTCTCCGTGCCTGCAGGTGCCTGCTCTCCCATTCACTGAGGTCCAGTGGCCACAGAGGCAGGGGCTGACACCCCCCCACCCTGCGCAGTGCTCAGGGCCCCCACCTCCCCTGGGGATCACAGACAAAAGGGGGTGTGAACCCAGCTTTGTCACTCAGTTTCCTCACATTCATTCGTTCACTCATTCATTCAACAAACCCTCATCTATGCTAGGTTCTGCCCTGAGCTCTGCAGACCCATCAGGGAACAAGTCCACGCCCCTGCCTTCACGGGGTCTGCACTGAAGGGGAGTTAGTCCTCGTAATGTGCTTAGGACAGGGCCTGGCGTGGAGTAAAGGCTATAGAGATAGTTGCTGTTATTATGAATGGCTAGCACCCACCTAGCGAGCCAGCAGTCTCCAGGCTGACAGCGTCCCGCCCTCCTCGGTCCCACAGATGCTCGGATGTTTACATGTCTAATCCCACCACCACAGCCTGAAGGGCTGGGCCGCTGCCTATTTTCCTGTCACCCCCTAGGCCCACACAGGGGCTGGGACACAGTGGGCGTGCTGGACTCAGCGGAGAGAGAGCCACGGAGCCCAGAGCCAGCCCACAGGTCCCCTGCAGTGGGGTGCCTCTGCCCCGAGGGACGTGGGGCCGTGCCCAGAGCCTGGCCCCAGGACAGGAGTCCAGGTGCTGGGCAAGTGCTCCCAACGTTGGGACATGCCCTGTCCCCACTCCTTGGGGGGAGGGAGGTCCCTACTTGCCTCTTGGAAGATAAATGAAGCAGAGCTGGGGCGGAGGGGCAGAACCTTGCAGCGAGGGGCCAGCGAGTAGGGGCTCGCAGCCTGTACCCTTCTCTGGGCGAAGGCAAAGGCTGAACCCTGGTGGTGCTGAGGGAACCCAGAGTGCAAATTCCACATCTAGCTGTGGGCCGGCGCAGGCACAGTCGGGGAGCCTTCCCTTCGTCATCTGCAGCAAAGCATTTACCGTCAATAAATGGGCTAATTAATTCTCTTCAAAGACCTCTCAATTATTCATCCTGGGCTACAGACAGAATAATTAGAGCATCGCCCACTCACAGCTCTGAAAGTAGAAGCAGGCTGGGCCACAGAGCTGAGCCCCCTGGGCCCGCACAGCCTCAGGGGTCCCCAGGGGCCCCTCCCCCATAGAGACAAGGCAGGCTTTATTCCTGGGGCTCAGCAGGATGGAGTCCCTCTTCTTCCTCAAACTTGCAAGCAGCCCGGATCATTACCCTCACTTCTCAGGGGAGGAAGGCAAGACCCCAAGCAGTCAGTGACTTCTTTTGCCCAACAGCCCATCACAGCAGACCTATGGACACAAAGCCAGGCTCCGGGCATGCAGCCTCCCTTGGGGGGCTGCCAGGTGTGGGCAGTGGGGCTGCTGGACTTGAGCTGAGCCCTCTCTGCCTCTAGGAGAGAGGTCTGTGCTGGGAGGAGGGGCAGAGGAGGGAGAGGGGAGAGCGAATCCGCCAGCAACTGCAGGCCAGGCTAGGTAGGTCTGCTGCCCCACCGACTGCAGCGGAAGGCACCCTTAGGCGGCTGGAGCCCAGCGGGGACCCTGGGGTTCCACCGGGAGCAGTCCTGGCGCCCCAGCAAGACTCCTCCAAGGCGGCAACGGTGGGGAGCTAGCTTCCCTTCTCCACTCCAACTTCCTGGAGTTGCTGAAGTCCCATCCTGGGGCCCTGAGGGAGAGCGCAGCCGGCCTGCCCCTGTCCACCTTCTCCTCTCCAGCCCAGGTCCCCCACTGCCAGCTCTCACTCCCCTGACTCCCCCAAAGAGCATCGGCTGGCCGGCAGGCGAAGGGTTAACTCCCAGCCGCTCCCAGACCGCGCCGAGTAGGGGGTGGGGGGCCGGGGGCGTGCCTGTCGGGAAGTATGGATTTCTGCAGTGGTTTTACTGGAAAAGCTGTAGCTGTAGGTGGGAGGGGGTCACCATGGCAACTTCTGGCTATGGGAACAGGTTGGCTGGTGGGAACCAATTCTTCCAGGGGCCCAATGGGGCCCGGCTGGCGCTTGGCACCGGGCCGGGGGGTGGGGTGCCTCGGCTGCCTCCCGGAGGATCCTCACTTCTTGGGGCAGCACAGAGACCCTCCCCAACCTGGAATTACCGCCTTCCCCGCCTCCCTCCAGCAACCCTCCCCCAGGGCTGGGCCCCAGACTCAGCCGCCCCGCCCCCACCCGCTGAAGCGCGCCCCACACCCGAGCTGTTAATCGATGAACCAATTACCCTGGGCCGCCCGGAGCTCGCAGGAATCTCCCTCTGAAAGAGCTTTACCTCTGGAGACATCCTCGACTCCGAGGCCTGGGGTGAAACTCAGGGAATGCCATGGATGAGACTCCCCTTCCCTGGCCCTGCCCAACCAAGGGAGTCTAGATTCCAGGGGGCCCAAGAGCTCACCCCAACGCGGCCCCTACCCAGCCCCGACCGGGAAGATTCCGCCCAAAGCGGCAAGTTCAAGGAAGTCCTCCCCACCCCCAGCATAAACATGCACACCCTCTCTGCAAGGGACAAGGGCCTCCGCCCCCGAGCCCTCGAAGCCCCAGATGGGGAAGGGGAAGGCAGCCCCCAGGCACAGGGGGCTCCTGGGTGCAGTTCCAAATCTCGATGCCCTCTGCCCCCGTGGAATTCCAGGCAGCTGGGGTAGACGCCACCCAGCGCCCCTCCCCATCGCGGGCGCCCCCTACCCCCAGCCAGACCTCCCATCGGGACCCTCTGCCGAGCCTTCCCAGGCCGCTGATTCAGCCCTCGGCCCCAGAGGGCCTCGTGGGTGCGGCTGGGACCAGGGTTAGGCCAGGGCTTGCCGGGCAGTGCCGGTGGGGGAAGTCCGGGGGGCTCCCGGGCCCTCCATGCTCAGGTTCCTGGGGGCCCGGAGGATTGGCCTCGGAGACCCCCCTGCAAATCCTGCACACGTAGGGGGGGCGGGTGCAAGGAGCGGTGTGTGCACGGGAGGCGCTTCCAGCAATCTCCAATGGCGCTGCCCAAACGGCCAGGAATAGAGGGCATATACAGGACATAAGCAGCTCGAGGGACCTACTGGGGAGGGGGGCCAAGTGAAGGGGCAGGCCCGGCCCACTACCCTCCCATTGCTCCAGGAAAGACCACCCGCCTGAGTCCACGTGGGCACCAATCCCTGCTCTGCTGGAGGTCCTTAGGCTGGTGACTCCTCTGAACCTCAGTTTCCTCATCTGTAAAATGGGCAGGAAATGTCTCCAGGGGATGGTGAGCACTAAAGAAGACCATAATGCCCCGGCTCATTAGCAGGTGCGGGGTCCCAAGGTCACGCCCGTTCTCTTCTCCTGCCACCTCCACCAGGAAAGAGCAGGGACCCTTCTTAAGGCTTCCTGGGTCGCTGCTGAAAGATGTGGTTCTCCACCCTCCTTCACGTCCACCAGGGACTCACGGGGAAAACTGCCCCCCGGAGTGGCGCCCCCTGTTATCCGGATCCGGGCAGGTCAGAGCCCAGAGAGGTTAAGCCGCCCCAGGTGTTAATTCCCGCAGGCCGGATACCCGTTGCGGTTTCCCAACGCCCATCAGGGCCTGAAAGAATCAAAGCGACCGTGAATGGGGTCCTTCCTTCCTTCACCCCCGGGCTGATTTAGGGGACGCCTAAACTAGCTTCCCCCGGCTCCCCACTGCTCCTCCACAGTCCCCTCCCCGCCGCCGCTCCTGCCCTGGGCTTCCATTTCGCGCTCTCGGATCTGCCGAATCCCGATAAAACATTTGGGGGAGATAAGTGCTGCGTATAAATAATTAAGACCACATGCATATTTGCCAACAGAAAAAAAGTTTAAAACCCCCATTCCGGGAACAGCTGCCTGCGTGGGGTCGGGTGAGACTGCTGAGGCCCACCCCTACCCCAGTTGAAGCCCGCCCCCGCTTACCCCCCCCACCACCACGTGCTCCTTGTGGAGGGTCTGCCGGGGCTCCTTCCCCAGAGAGCCCCTCCCCCAACCCAGGGGGACTGTCTCCCTGCTTGGCCCAGAGTGGGCCAGGAGAGGGTAGCAGAGGGGCTCTGAGCCCACCGGTGGGGTGAGGGAGACTAGCACCACCATGGGGGTGGCCCTCACACACCCTCAGAGGCCAAGCCCCTCGGCAGGATCTGCCACCCCAAGGCCAAGCACCCAAGGGTGCTCAATAAACATTTACAGAATAAACGGGTGAATGAACCAGCAAACTAACTGACCCCAGGTTTCAGGGGAGTGTCTGTCCTGAGCTCTGGCAGAGGGCAGGCAGCCCTCATCCTGCACCAGCTGCTGGCAGACACCTTTCCCAGGTGCAGCTTGAGGGCCTTAGGTGAGAAAGCTGGAAGAACTTCCAGAGGGAGTCAGGCCACAGGCCAGGAGAGTGGAGCTGCCCTCCCACCCCCCCACACCCGCAGGAGGGTCAGCACAGGATGGCACAGGGCTAAAGGGAGGCTTGCCCTGTCGTGCCCCTGCTCAAGAACCTGCCCTGGCTCTCTCCTGACAGCAACGTCTAACGCCTGTGCTGGAGCTGTCCGCCCCCCCCCCCCCGGCAGCCTGCCCTCTCCCCACAATGCGTGCAAATCCTGTCTCTCTCCGGGTCTGCTTCCCATCTTCGGAAGGAAGGCTCTCGCACCCCTCTATTCTTGCTTTTCTCATCCACATCTATTCAGGTATTTCCTTAACACCCATCATGTTCCAAGCCCCATGCTGGGATCCTGAGAACAAAAGACACAGGTCTTGCTCTCAAGTAGCCTGCAGCCCAGTGAGGGACACAGGCAAGTGACTGGTAACAAGGCCTGCTCTGAGGTAAGCCAGGTGCAGAGGGAACAGGGAGAAAAAGGTGTGTCTTGGCAGAGGGTTGAGGGCTATCATGGAAAGCTTCCTGGAAGAGGAGACAAGCTAAGCTGAGTCTGGAAGACAGATAGGATTCCTCCAAGTGCAGAAGGGGAGCAAGTCCTGGGGGTGCCTCCAGGCGCTTCCAGCACTGCCCCCTACTGGCTCTACACACACCTGTGGTGCTCGCAGCCAGAACTTTAAGGTATGGGTTCCAGTCCTTACTTACCAGCAAGTTACCCTCCATGACCTCAGTTTCCTCATCTGTAAAATGGGGATCATGGTCCTGGCCATGCAGAGCTCCTTGTGATCTATCCTTGGCCCTCTGTCATCGGCAGGAGACAAAGCACCCGACCCCGAGCCCCCAGCACCGGCTGGTAAAACTAACAGGTGCTCAGTAGATATTGACTGGTAGATGGATTGAGGACCTCAGCATTTTCTTCCTGATCTTCCTTCCTCGGCACCAACAAATCCCGGCAGGGAGCGCTAGCCTCTGCTCACCCAGCACTTGGGGAAATGCACTTACACTCCAGATCACTGGCATCTTGTACTGTCACCCACCTACCTGACCAGGAACGTGTGATGGCACAAGCTGTGCCCTGCCCCTGCTCTGGGCCCCACAGGAGCGTGACAAATATTTGTTTATGGAGTTAAGCACTCTAGTAACAAAGCTCCTCCCAGGCACCCAGGGCTGGAGAGACAGGTGGGTGTGCTCAGAAGGTGCCACTCCTGTGTGCTGCCCTCCATCCTGAGCAAGGGGTTCTTGGGTTCCTGATCAGAGGGTCCAGCCATGGCTGCCTCTCCCACACCCCGTGCCAGGGCGAGCTCAGTCTTGTCTCTGTTCCAGATGGGAGGAAGTGCCCACCAGAGAGAGGCCTGAGCCCCATCTATGCCCATGACACCTGTTGGTCCTCAGACCTCCCCCCCATCACCCCCATCAAGCCAGCTTGAGACTTTTCGCTGATGCCAGCCCTCCAAGCCCCTGAATGTAGGACCTTCCTTCATCCTGCCATCCTGGACTTCAAGCTCAGTAGGAAGGGGCCCAGGATAAAAGATCATAAGCCCTAAGAGACAGTGACCTTCAAACCCTCTCACTGTTTGGATCATGCACCCTCTCATAAGAAATATTTGAACTCATAACTCCATATGAGCTCATAACTATATATGTACAGTTATTTATAGGTTTCAAGTTTCCATGACTGTATGAATCTATTACCTGCATTATAAAATATTCACAAAAGATAGACATTTTAAAAGGACGAAATGTAAATCCTAAGCATAAAGTTCTCCTCCCCACCCCAGTAGATTATCCTGTGTGTCCCACTTTGGAGACCAAAGTCAGGGAGAGGCCTCTTGGACTCCCCAGATAAGATGGGGTCCTTGGCAGCTCCCCCGCTTTGGCCCATTCCCCAGCCTCACGTCCCAACCTTCCTCCTTCCCAAAGACTCCCCTTCTGAACTCTGCCACCATGAAGACCTGCTTTCCCTGATGCCAGTCATCCTGTCGGAAGCTGGGGAGTCAAGCCCAGGATGTGCAGGGGGCCCCCCAAAAAAGGGCCATCTCCCATCCTCTGCAGGGCTGCCAGGGGAAGAGAAATTAGACTAGTCTGTGGCACAGGGGACAGAAACAGGCCCACTGGGGACAAACTAACAGAAGGATTAGGGTTCCTTATAAGACACACTTCCTACAGTTAGGGCACAGAGGGAGGGCGCTCTTCACTACGGGTTTCAATTGTACCTCTGGGTAAATGACTGATGGAGGGGCTGTCTCTAGGGCACAAGGCAGGTGTGCCATCACCAGGAATACCGTTTGTAAACAAGGTGGGATCTACACCCAGGGCGCCGGATGTCTGTTCCTGGATTCAGAGCCCGGTGGACGCTGGGCCGCCGTTCTCGCCCACACCCCCGTGACCTTGCAACTCCTCTGGGGCAGTTGGGGAGGCCCACCCCGGGTGCACATGGCAGGGAAGCCCTGGAATTCTGCAGCGGAAGCCCTTTCCCATCCTTGTCCCTGCGGATAAGGCCCAGGGAAGCGCTCGGGTAGCGGACCCCAAAGCCCCGACTCCTGTCCACGTGAGTCCCGTCCAGGTCTGCTCGCCGTGGGTACTCTGCCCAGCCGAGGGGCAAGCGGAGGAGCCCGGCCACCCACCACGCAGCACCTGGACCCCCAGCCTCCAAGCCTATGGCCCCTCGCCCTCGGGTCCTCCAGCCCCAGCACAGGGTCAGCATATGCGGAGCCGGTCCCACCCCAGACAGGCCGCCAAGCCCTTGCCCGGCATCTGACCCCTCTGTGTTCCCCGCCGGGTGGGCTGAGGGGCCAGAGCAGAGGCCCCGGGAACAGGCGAGGGCCCGGCCGGCGCGGAGCTGACCCTGCGCCTCGGCCCGGCCGAGTAACAGGAAGCGAGAGGCCGATGCCGGTAAGAGAGCAGATTCGAGAGATTAGCGGTCTGCTGCCTGATCAGAAGCCGCCTGGAGTTGGAGGACAAGTTACTGGAAGGAGGAGGAAGCTGCGGCAGTAAATAACGCCAGGCCCCCAACACTGGCCTCCCGCTGACGGGGCCCAGCCGGGGCCTGGGGGTCGGGGGCGGCAGAAGGTGCAAGGGTCTGCTCTGGTGGCAGCCAGAGCTGGAGGGACCTGGGGAGGCGGGGAGTCCAGAGGGTCCCCTGGGCCCAGCTGGTGGGTCCTGCAACTCAGGGAGTCTCCAAAGCTCTACACCCCGCTCTCTCCTGCCCGTACTGCCTGTGCACACCCAGCTCCCCCTCAGGGAGGCCCTTGAAGTGGGGACCCAGCCCTGGGCTTGCTTGGCTCCCCCCACAATCCTCCCTGCCCCCACCCCAAAATGATTCCTGGAAGGCTGGCTGCTTCGCAGCAGAATGGAGGGTGCCCTGGGGGTACTGGCCCAGCGGATTTCCCAGGATTCCAGCCGCTCGGCCCACCCTCCTGCCAGGCTTCACCCTGTGCTGTTCTGTCCCCCGAGGTCCCCCAGGCCCCTGAGGAGCCCTTAAGATCCAGAGCTCCCTGTGGCCCAATCCCTGGAGCCCAAGGTGTGGGTGCTTCTGTGGAAGGGGTCGGACCCTGACCCAGCACGTCCAATCCCGAGAGGCTGAGCCCCCAGCCTTGCACACTCTGGGAGGGGCCCTGAGAGGCAGCAGAGGCCTCCCACCCGCACAGGGGTCACGGAGCTGAAAGGCCTGTCCAAGGCCACCTTTGTCCCCAAAGCCTTGGTGGCATGTGCCTCCCATCTTCCCTTTCACTTCTGACCAAGACCTTCCCCAGCCGCATCTCAAGTGCTCCCTCCCCCAGTTAGGACACTCCGATTCCCACTCTGACCCAGGCAGTCCCCCAGTGCACGCCTGGGCCACGCCTGGGGTGGAGGGAATGTCACACGGGAACCTTCTCTCCGAGCTGCAGTTTCCACACCACAGGACAAGCAAGTGGCTCAATTTAATGGGAAAGCTGAACTTCCAAACTTCAGACGATTAGGAGAATGTCATCATGACCTTGAGGAAAGGAAGGTATTCTTTTTTCTTTTTTTTTTTTTTTTGCAGTACGCGGGCCTCTCACTGTTGTGGCCTCCGGACGCGCAGGCTCAGCGGCCATGGCTCACGGGCCCAGCCGCTCCGCGGCATGTGGGATCTTCCCGGACCGGGGCACGAACCCATGTCCCCTGCATCGGCAGGCAGACTCTCAACCACTGCGCCACCAGGGAAGCCCCAAGGAAGGTATTCTTAAACAAGACATTAATCATAAGGTGGAGGGGGGATTTAATTACAGAAAACAAAGAGCTTGTAATCTATCAAGAATTCTACAAAAGTGAAAAGACAATCCATAAGAAGGGGGAAATTTTTTTTGCCATACACATAACTAACAAGGGTTAGTATTCAGCATACGGAAATAACCGACAAAACAATTCAAAGAGACTTAATCAGGCTCCTCAAAGGAGCGGAATCTGAATGGCTAAGACCTAAGCAAAGGTGCTCAAGTTGGTCAGTTATCAGAAAGAGCAGATTAAAATCACAAGAAACTGCCACACGTCCACCAGAACGACTAAAGATTTTTTTTTTTTTTCTTTTGCGGTACACGGGCCTCTCACTGTTGTGGCCTCTCCCATTGCGGAGCACATGCTCCGGACGCGCAGGCTCAGCGGCCATGGCTCACGGGCCCAGCCGCCCTGCGGCATGTGGGATATTCCTGGACCGGGACACAAACCTGTGTCTCCTGCATTGGCAGGCGGACTCTCAACCGCTGCGCCACCAGGGAAGCCCACGACTAAAGTTTTGAAGTCTGACGATGATGCAGAGTGATGGTGAGAACGACAAGCAGTGGGTACCATGGCGGCATTTAAATCATTTCCGCCACTTGGGGAAGGTTTGGGAGTGTGTAGTAAGGAGGAGATAAGGATTGCTGCCTCAGCAGTTCCTTCCCAGGCGTTTGCCCTGCAGAAATGTGTGCACTTGTGCCCCAGGAAACACGAGTGTGAATGTGCCTGCTCACAGCAGGGCTGTATGGAAACCAAGTCTGAAAACAGCCAAAGGTCCCAAAATGGTAGAATGGAGAAATATACTGTGGCACACAGTGGAAAACCGCACAGCCGTGGCAAGAACCAGCTACAGCTCCAACACGGATGAATCTGGCAGGCGGAGCGTCAAAAAAGGAGCCAGGCACACAAGGGCACACATGACCCAATTCATAGCAAATCCAAAACCTAGCAGTACTCGGCTATGACTAAGGACCCATCCATGGTGGCAAAACCATAGAGCAAGGCAGGTAATAAGCAAAAAAGTCAGGCTGCAGCATAACTTCTGGCAGAGGGAAGGGGCTGTGCATAGCAAGGAAACTTACTGGAATCCTGGCCGTGTTCTATTTCTTGATCTGAGTGGCAAGGACATGGGAGTTCATTTTATATTTATTTGTGAAACTGTACAGATATGCTTCATGCGATTTTCTGTATTATGCTGTGTGATAGCGCATTACTTTTTCAAAAACACAAGTGCATCTGAGCACCCACTGTACCAGGCACTGGGAATCCGCACACACACTTGCAGCCAGCCCTGCTCCTGGCACTCATGGCCCAGGAGCTCGTGGAATGAGGATGCAAGCTCTGTGGTTTCCCCTTGGCCAGCACAGCGTGGGGTCTCCTGGCTACCATAACGTCAAGCTCACTGTGGGCTGCCGGCAGAGCCTGCCTGCTGAGCAGTGAGGCACAGCCCCCCACTGCTCCCGTTCTCTCCTGGTCCCCCACCCTGCTTGGAATTACAGAGATGGCTCTGGAGGGAACCCCTCTGATGCACTGTCACATTTCCCTCCCCAGTGGGGGAGGCACAGGGGCTTGAACAGGCTCCTCCCATGCCCTACCCTCCCTCCCACCGGCACATATGACCTTGACATGCTGTGCCCGGCCAGGGCCCCCAGGCCCAGCGCTCTGTCCCTTGTCACCCCCCAGTCTTCAGAGATGATGGTACAAAGAGCTTTCCCTTGACTCCCAGGCTGTTGGGCCTGGACCCAGGGCAGCGCCCTATAGATCCTGCAGGCTCAGGGCCAAGAGGATGGGATGGGAAGGACATCTCCCCAACCTGTTTACAGGACCCAGGCCGCTATCTCCAGCTCCAATCTGCTGCCTTCCTTTATCTCAGCGGGGCCAGCCCCGGGTTCCCAGCAGCGGCCTTGCCGCCACTCACTTCCTGCCAGCGGCCCAGCGTTACAGGAATACGCACACTGAACTTGGCTCGTGCGTGTGTGCATGTGTGTGTGTGAGTGTGCGCCCACACCCCAGAGCCTGCCCGTGGAGGGGTGCCAGGGAGCCTGGGGGTGCCGCAAGAGGCAGCCACCCCAGGACTCAAATCTCGCTCCCCCGAGAGCCTGCCCCGTCCTCCCACTGCTCTGCGTAGGCCAGGGAAGGGGCTACCTCGGGGACCCCCAGCTTTCCCCAGCATCTGTTCCTCATCCACTCCTGCCCGCTCCTGCACAGGGCCCCACAGCCCACCACGGTCAGAGCTCCCGAGGGGGCTCCCTGCCTCACACCACAGTGTCCGCACTGCCTGGGGGTCCCTGGGGTCAGGGGAAGTTGGGCCATGTGTCCCCCTCATCTTCCATTCAACTGGAATTACCGAATGCTGTGGGCTGGGCTGCGCTGGGCACACAGGACACCTCGAAGGCCAAGAGTGTGCCGGCCCTGCCTATAACCTGCGGTCAGTGACAAGAAGAGACCCTACTTGCACCCCAGGACAGCCACCTCCCTCCCCTGCTGGACCAGGGTTAGGGAGCTTCCTGGATGGAGCATCTCATCTGAGACAAGAAGACAGAGAAGGTGCTAACCAGGGACACGTGCCGCTGACTGGGGTAGTTTCCGGGCAGAAGGAACAGCAGGTGCAAAGATGTCGGGGTGAGAAGGAGGCCAGCACATTCGGGGAAGCAGAAAGGCTGCAGCAGTGTGAGGGAGGTAGCTGCGCGGAGGATGCGACCAGGGAGGGGCTGCATCTGGGGGCAGGAGCCCAAGCTGGCTTGACCCAGGGCAGTGGCTACGGGGTGGGGGGGCTCTGCGTGGAGGCAGGAGAGGACCCCATGACCTCTGGGGTGGCAGCTGGCGGGGGGGCTGGACTTGCCCTCTGAGAAGAGGTGGAGGGAAGGGGATCAGCTCAGTGACCTGGGCGGGGGGAGGGGCAAGCAAGGCTGGCTGCACCAGGGGCTTCTGGCTTCTCATCCTGGGACCTGTGAACTGTCCCCAGCTTACCAACAGGGTGACTCAGATCTCAGACACAAACTCCAGGGACACACACACACACACACACACACACACACACAGAGGCACACAGGCATACATATGTATACACGGGTACACACACACATGGGCACACACACGTACCCACCCCCAACCCCCACACACGTGTACAGGAACACCTCATTTCATTGTGTTTCACAAACACTGCTTTTTTTTTTTTAACATATTGAAGGTTTGCAGCAACCCTGCATCAAGCAAGTCTATCGGCGCCATTTTTCCAAGAGCATTTGCTCACTTTGTGTCTCTGTGTCACATTTTGGTAATTCTCCCAATATTTCAAACCCTCCACCAGCAAAAAGATTACGACTCACTGAAGGCTCAGATGATAGTCAGCAATTTTAGCAATAAAATATTTTTAATTAAGGTATATACACTGTTTTTAGACATAATGCTATTGCACACTTTTTAAAATCTTTTTACTTTTTTCATATTTTATTCCTTATATTGATAGGTTAAGAAAGTAAAATCTTCCTAAGTACTGATTCACAGATAATGCTTATAAGCGGCACACAAAACATTCAGTTTCACAAACAGTAATATCCAATGATCCCCTTAAATGCAATTTTAATCCTTACTTTAAGCTAAGTGCAAGAATAATACAATAAGCTAAATACACACAAAACCTGTATATGCTGAACTACAAAAGTGGTTTCCATAGCCACACATGGTCTTCACATTTCCACAATGAACAAGTACTAACAAATATGTTAATAAAACACTACCCCAAATGCTTATCCTGCCATCGGCTTTTTCTGCAGTGCCATTCCTGCTACTGAAAGCACTTTTTTTTTTTTAATTTTTGAGTTTTACTTAATTTATTTTTTTATACAGCAGGTTCTTATTAGTCATCAGTTTTATACACATCAGTGTATACACGTCAATCCCAATCGCCCAATTCATCACACCATCACCCCACACCCCCGCAGCTTCCCCCCGTTGATGTCCATATGTTTGTTCTCTACATCTCTGTCTCAATTTCTGCCCTGCAAACCGGTTCTTCTGTACCATTTTTCCAGGTTCCACATACATGTGTTAATATACGATATTTGTTTTTCTCTTTCTGACTTACTTCACTCTGTATGACAGTCTCTAGATCCATCCACGTCTCAACAAATGACCCAATTTCGTTCCTTTTTATGGCTGAGTAATATTCCATTGCATATATGTACCACATCTTCTTTATCCATTCGTCTGTCGATGGGCATTTAGATTGCTTCCATGACCTGGCTATTGTAAACAGTGCTGCAATGAACATTGGGGTGTATGTGTCTTTCTGAACTGTGGTTTACTCTGGGTATATGCCCAGTAGTGGGATTGCTGGATCATATGGTAATTCTATTTTTAGTTTTTTAAGGAACCTCCATACTGTTCTCCATAGTGGCTGCATCAGTTTACATTCCCACCAACAGTGCAAGAGGGTTCCCTTTTCTCCACACCCTCTCCAGCATTTGTTGTTTGTAGATTTTCTGATGAAGCCCCTTCTAACTGGTGTGAGGTGATACCTCATTGTAGTTTTGATTTGCATTTCTCTCATAATTAGTGATGTTGAGCAGCTTTTCATGTGGTTCTTGGCCATCTGTATGTCTTCTTTGGAGAAATGTCTATTTAGGTCTTCTGCCCATTTTTGGATTGGGTTGTTTGTTTTTTTAATATTGAGCTGCATGAGCTGTTTATATGTTTTGGAGATTAATTCTTTGTCCGTTGATTCGTTTGCAAATATTTTCTCCCATTCTGAGGGTTGTCTTTTCATCTTGTTTATGGTTTCCTTTGCTGTGCAAAAGCTTTGAAGTTTCATTAGGTCCCATTTGTTTATTTTTGTTTTTATCTCCATTACTCTAGGAGGTGGATCAAAAAAGATCTTGCTGTGATTTACGTCAAAGAGTGTTCTTCCTATGTTTTCCTCTAAGAGTTTTATAGTGTCTGGTCTTACATTTAGGTCTCTAATCCATTTTGAGTTTATTTTTGTGTATGGTGTTAGGGAGTGTTCTAATTTCATTCTTTTACATGTAGCTGTCCAGTTTTCCCAGCGCCACTTATTGAAGAGACGGTCTTTTCTCCATTGTGTATCCTTGCCTCCTTTGTCATAGATTAGTTGACCATAGGTGCGTGGGTTTACCTCTGGGCTTTCTATCTTGTTCCATTGATCTATGTTTCTGTTTTTGTGGCAGTACTATACTGTCTTGATTACTGTAGTTTTGTAGTATAGTCTGAAGTCAGGGAGTCTGATTCCTCCAGCTCTGTTTTTTTCCCTCAAGACTGCTTTAGCTATTCGGGGTCTTTTGTGTCTCCATACAAATTTTAAGATTTTTTGTTCTAGTTCCATAAAAAATGCCATTGGTAATTTGATAGGGATTGCATTAAATCTGTAGATTGCTTTGGGTAGTATAGTCATTTTCACAATATTGATTCTTCCAATCCAAGAACATGGTATATCTCTCCATCTGTTGGTATCATCTTTAATTTCTTTCATCAGTGTCTTATAGTTTTCTGCATACAGGTCTTTTGTCTCCCTAGGTAGGTTTATTCCTAGGTATTTTATTCTTTTTGTTGCAATGGTAAATGGGAGTGTTTTCATCTTTAGTGTATAGGAATGCAAGAGATTTCTGTGCATTAATTTTGTATCCTGCAACTTTACCAAGTTCATTGATTAGCTCTAGTAGTTTTCTGGTGGTACCTTTAGGATTCTCTATGTATAGTATCATGTCATCTGCAGACAGTGACAGTTTTACTTCTTCTTTTCCAACTTGTATTGCTTTTATTTCTTTTTCTTCTCTGATTGCCTAGGCTAGGACTTCCAAAACTATGTTGAATAATAGCAGTGTGAGTCGACATCCTTGTCGTGTTCCTGATCTTAGAGGAAATGCTTTCAGTTTTTCACCACTGAGAATGATGTTTGCTGTGGGTTTGTCGTATATGGCCTTTATTATGTTGAGGTAGGTTCCCTCTATGCCCACTTTCTGGAGAGTTTTTATCATAAATGGCTGTTGAATTTTGTCAAAAGCTTTTTCTGCATCTATTGGGATGATCATACGGTTTTTCTTCTTCAATTTGTTAATATGGTGTATCACATTGATTGATTTGCGTATACTGAAGAATCCTTGCATCCCTGGCATAAATCCCAGTTGATCATGGTGTATGATCCTTTTAATGTGTTGTTGGATTCTGTTTGCTAGTATTTTGTTGAGGATTTTTGCATCTATATTCATCAGTGATACTGGTCTGTAATTTTGAAAGCACTTATTTTTAGAAGCTTTAATTTGACCTGGGAAAATGAGTTCTCTTAAAACCTGACAAATAGTATAAGCCCCAAAGATTTTAAATCAAGTAAGTCTTCCAACACAGAAGCATTCATAGGAAACTTTTAGTTTCTCAAAAAATAAAAAAATTAAAATTAAAAAAATCACTCTTGTTATCTAAAGAAAAGAGTATTAAAACAAATTATCTTAAGACAAATAAGCACTCCTGAAAAAGGTTGTATTCTCTATCATTTTCTCCTTAAAAGAAACACAGACCAGTTCACTATCTTTTAATAACTTAAGACTACTGTAATCTAAAAACTTTAGAATACATGAAACACGTCTTAGCTATCAAAGGTACCATTTAGATTTCACATATTAAACAGCTACAGTACAGCCTACAATGGCACAAGTGCACCTAATACATAAATATTAATTCATCATTTAGATGGTCAAAAATCAGAAGGAACTGAATGGTTTGCAAGGTACTTTGACTTAAATGTGGTCACTAAAATCCAGTAAGTAATTCAAAGTATGGTAATATAATCGCAGGCAATTAAAGGCTCAAATATCACTCTAAAATTGAAGACATGAAAATAAAGACTGAAAACTTTGTGGTTCTCTATCTTTCATTCACATGGCTAGATATCAGAACCTTACTGTGGAAAATATAGTTATTAAATATGGTTTCCCCAGAAAATAATGAAGCTGCAGAAAGTACAAAAGGTGTCAAGATCCATAGTCATAGTTTGCTTCATCATATGCTTTTCTAGCTCGTTTCAGTTCTTCATTCATAGTAAACAAGTCTTTAACCCTAGCAAACTTTCTTGGGTCCTTTCGAATCAAGAAGATGATATCTTCAACTTGTACCCGACCTTGTCTTCCAATTGACATTGCCTTGTGAGTCATTTCAGTGATGAACTCTATGATAAAGTCTTCAAGAATATCTACTGACTCAGTATAAGGATTCTGATCATCCCCAAACCCATACATCATACACGGTAATTCTTTAGAAAAAAAGTCTCTTTCTTTTACCCTGTCCACCTTCTGCACCTCCTCCAATTTCTTCATTTTCTTCCTCAAAGGTGGGGTCTTCTTCTTCATCTGCCATCACAGCAGCCAGCCACCTCCTGCGTGCACCCGCCTCCCACGGAGCTGCTATTGCACACTTAAAAGACTACAGTGTAGTGTAAGCATAACTTTTATATGACCTGAGAAACCGAAAAAATTGTGTGACCCACTTTATTGCGATACTCACTTTATAGCAATGGTCTGGAACCCAACCCGCAACATCTGAGGTGTGCCTATACACTTACATAACAAACACTTATACACACAGTTACATATACCCCCATGTGTGCGCACATGTAAATGCATACCTGTGCATGCATACCTGCGTGGACATATCAACATGCACGCGCACACAAATTTATACACGTATACATGTACACATACATACACAGACACATTCACACACGTGCATGTGCCTACACAACCCCCTGAGACCAAGCCTTGTTCAGAGGGTCTCCCCCCTTGATAAGACCTCAGAAACAGACCTCACTGGCCCAGGGAGACCACCCCCTTCTCCCCTGATAGCCCGAGCTTTCTGGTCCCCCCACCCCCCCGCACTGGAAACCACCACTCGGTGAGGTGGGGGTGGCCAGGTGCCCTGGGACAAGATAGGAGGTGATAAGCAGCCACCTGGCAGAAGCAATCTCCGCTGGGCTCAGCCTTCCCCAGGAAGAGCCCACTCTCTGGGGAAACAGCTCTGCTATGGGAGGAGGAAGGCCCAGTTTGGTGACCAGCTGTGTCACCTTGGTGGCATTCTTGGGTAGCCCCCAAGAATGGCAGGTAGCCCCCTGCCCAGCCCCCCTCCCCCGAGGTTGCTGTGAGGATTAGCTGGGAGGCTGTAGGTGGGAAGGCTTGGCAAACTGTGAAGTGACTGAAAACACAAGGTCACTCTGTGGTTCTGCCATGGCTGGGAGGTGCCTGGGCATCCAGCTGTTTGCCCCCTTCTCCCTGCTCCCTGGGAGCCACCATCACTGCCCCAGTCCCTCCCTTCCTTCCCACAGAGGCCTCTGCTCCCCTCCCCCCACTTCCCAGCAGAAGGGCTGGAGCCAGACACTGAGATAAGGGGCTTGTTTTCTAAGGGCCCGGAATTCGGTGGAGATTGAGGGTCAGGGCCTGAGGGCACTGGCGCTGGAGGGAGGAAGGGGGGCGGGGTTAGGGCATAGTGAGCCTTTCCTTGGGGCCCCAGACCCCAGGGTGACTTGCAATTTCCACCCTTTCGGGATGGCTCTGCAGGCACAAGGGGAGAGGTGGAGAGCTCCAGTTGTTGGGCTCCATCTCCACCCCTCCTGCTCCCTTCTCCTTCAGGGCCTCAAACGTTCCAGCTGCCTCCTACCCCAATGTTCCTCCTATTCCAATCCTTTGCCCATGCTGTTCTCTCTGCCCAGAACACTCTCCCCTCTGCCTTTGTCTGATTAACACCTTAATGTCTTCAAAGCTCAGCCCAATCGCTGCTTCCTCCAGGAAGCCTGCCCTGATGCCTCAGCCAGGCCCAGTGCAGCTTCTCCCAGCGCCAACAGGCAGCATCCTGTCCCCATCCCGAGGACCTGACCTCCAAGGGCAGGCTGCTTTGCTCTCCTTTATCCCCAGACCCAACCCGGAGCAGACACATGGCAGAAGTCCGATGAAGGTCAGTGTCTGAGAGTCCTCTTTGCTGAGGGGTGCCCTGATCAGAGGTGTGGGTGCCTCTTCTGGTGACCTTCAGCCCCTCAGGACCGACTTCCTCCCGTGAGGAGGAGACATCTGTGGCCCACACTCTGGGAAGGGGAGCTGCTGAGTGGGGCTGGGCACTCAGAGGGAGGCCTGTCCTCCCTGAGTGAGGGAAGGTCACCCTGCAGGAGGCCCAGTCCAGGCTGAGTCAGGCTGCACCCCACAGCAGCACGAAGCCCCAGGGCCCTGGACTGTGACCAGTAACCATGATAAAGCAGCAGCAGTAAGAGAGCAAACACGCATACACAGTACTTACTACCAGTTAGGCACCAGGGTCAGCATGAAAAACCTTAAGTCATCAAATCCTCAACAGCCCATTTTGCATTTAAGGAGACTGAGGCACGGAGAGGTTAATTGAGTTGTCCAAAGCCGCACACCTGGTAAGTTGGGACTTGAGTCAGTCGGGTCCTTTAACCAATACCTCGCATGGCCCTGGGTGGAGGCAGCCCACCCGTCAAGGGCCGGGGATACGGAGGAGGGAGCTCTCCGTGCACCCCTCTAATTCCACCTCCATCTTAAGTCGGACGCTCAGATGGGTTGCACCATCTTTTTGTCCCTCTGCCTGGCACCTAGACAATGCCTGACACCAGTGGGTGCTCAATAAATCTGTATTGAAAACAGTAGATAACGGGAAGCTACTTTTTAGGGGCAACGTAACACAGTGGTTCAGAGCTGGATGCTCCTCGCCAAGTTCATTAGCTCTGCGCGTCTCAGTTTCCCCATCTGTAAAACGGGATGAAAAGAGTACTTGTCTCCTAAGAGCTGTTGAGAGGCTTTACTGCGTTCACACTTGTAAAGTACCTGGGACAGTGCGGGGCACACGGTAAGAGGCACAAGAGCGTCTGCTCTATAAAAACTTGCCTGGTTTCGGTTTCTTCTTGGGTAAGCAGAACCGTTCCTCTTTCTCCCTCATCCCTGGTTCGCGCGTCGCACACCGCGACGAAAGTCGTACTACAACTCCCAGCATGCCGCGGGGGCCCTCTCTCGGACTTGCGCGGTGCCGGCCGTGACGAAGGCCGAACTACAACTCCCAGCATGCCGCGGAACTGTCCCGCCAGCCACAGTCGGCCGCGGCCGAAGTTCGGAAAGTCCTGCCGCTGGGATCCCGCCGCTCCCAGTCGCCCTCGCCGGGGAGGGTCGGCGCCGGGGAGCCGAGCGCTGCACCCGCCATGCTCCGCAGACTGGCCCGGGCTGCGACCCAGCAGCAGGGGGCCCTCTGGGCGCGGGGATCTGGGAGCCAGGCGGGGATCCCGACGCACGTGGTGGACCTGCGCAGCGACACGGTTACCAAGCCCGGGCCGGCCATGAGGCGCGCCATGGCCGAGGCGGTTGTGGGGGACGACGACTACGGCGAGGACCCCACCGTCCGCGGTGAGCCCGGCGTGCAGGCCGGGGCCGGGGTCCTCGCGGCGACCCCCAGTGCGCTGTCCATGGTGCTGGCGGGGGGAGAGGTGGCCCAGGACTCGGGGTAGCGGCTCAGCTGCAGGCTAGGCATTGCGCTTGGCGTCCTTGCGGCTCAGTCTGACGCATCACTCGAGAGCCTGTTAGAAATGTAGATTCTCGGGTCCCACACCGGACCTCCTGAGCCAGAATCTGCAAGTTAAAGCAGGATCGCCGGGTGACTTGTGTGCTCATTGAAGTGTGGCCCCACTGCCCGATGAGATGGGTGTTATCTCATCTTGCAGAGGAGGGCTCTGAGCAGCTGAGCCAGGCACTCAAGTTCCCATACCGAATAAATGGCAAAACAGGACTTGAACCCAGGTCTTCTCACTCTAGCACCGTTAGCTATTGTCCTGCACCCACCACCTTCCCACATGAAGACAAAGAGAAAACCCATCTAGAAAAGGGGATTCTCCACAGGCTGCACCGCCCCCCAGGAGTGGGTTTTAAAAACCTAGGGAGTGTTTTCAAGATGGTGACTGGTGCCACCACCCTGGGTTGAGAGTTGCTGCCTTAGTGAGCCATTGCTATTGTTGGAGTGTGTAGAACCGTCAGCTGTGCCAGGGGCAAGCCTGAGGGTTACCACTTGAGCCCTGAGGGCCTGGATGTGGGGTCAGGTGGTGATGGGGCTGATCATGCATCCAGCAGACACCCACTTTTGCCTGGAACTTCAAAGATGCTGACCCACTGCTCAGCAGGCAGCCTGATGCATAGACAGTCACCCCCACTGAGGTGAGGGAGGTGCTGGGGTTAACGTGCATCCACAGAGAGTGCCTTGGGGACTGGCAGGTGGGGACATGGGACTCACAGGAGATGGGGACTTTGTGGAGGAACCTCTTAAAAGATGAGTGAAGTGCTCCACCCCCAACCCTGGGCAGGGAAGGGAGTGCTGGCTCACCGGGCAGGGGAACTGCAGAAGCAGAAGCATAGTGGTGCAAAAGGTGTCTGGGATATGGATGGAGAATGGGGCTGGAGTGGGTGTGCAGGAGAGCATTCCTGTCCCTGCAGCGGAGGCAGAAGGCAGACCCCACCGGTCTTGAATGTCATGGCAAAGGCTTCATACTGTATGCCACAGGCAGAGGGGAGCCACAGTGAGCTTTAAAGGCGGAGCCGGAAGCCCCGCCCCCTCCAGCCCCCCACAGTCTCCTTCTGAGGGCTCCAGTCCTTCTGTTCTGGGAGAGGAAGTCAGCAGAGAAACCGCAGGGCCCCACCTGCAAGGGACTGATGGGAAAGGAAGTGAGACAGGTGTGAGGTCTGGGTGGGACAGGAGGGTTCAAACCACAGAGTTTCAGTGTCGGGTGTCGGGGGGGGAGAACATGGCCCAGGAGGAGGCGGGGCACAGAAGGTCGACTGAGGGGCCCCTGGACCCAGATGTGCAGCCACCAAGACCACAGGCTGCAGCTGGCAGACCAGGGCTGGCGTCCTGCTTGGCTACTCACCACAGCCTTGGGCAAGATGCCCTCATCCGGACAAAGGGCTCATGGGGTCGGCAAGGAGAGGAATTTGAAAAGTGCCATTGTTGATGGGCCCCCCCCCCGCCCCCATCCCTTCCCACCTCAGAGCTTCAGGCCACGGCGGCAGAGCTGCTCGGGGTGGAGCGGACCCTGTTCGTGCCCACAAACACCATAGCCAACCTCATCTCTGGTGAGCACGGGGCGACTTCCATTTGCCCTCCAGGCCCTCCCTCCATGCTTCTCCCTTTTGTGCTGGGGGCTGTGACAACGTCAGTGGGGCTCGGAGCCATCTGGAACCTGTAACCACACCCTCCTCTCACCCCTTCCGCCTGGGGGTCCTGCACTGAACTTCGTGACTTCCCAGCATGCTGCCACACCTTTGTAAATTGTCCCTTTATCAAATACTCTGGATTCCCAGGGTGCGTGTGCCCTCTGTTTCCTGCTAGGGCCTGATGACTGATGCCCGTGCCCTGGGCTGCTTATTCCCCAAAGAGCAGCATCATGGCTGGCTTCCCCACGCAGGAGATACCCTGCAGGTGGGCTGCAGGGCACAGGGGTGTAGGGTGTGCAGCGCCCAATGATCCACAGGGTCACCGTCTTAGACTTGTGGACTTAGTGGGATGGTTTTCCAGCACATGGCAAGAAGGTGTCTTGAAGGGGCGCTCTTTCCTAATTGACATAAGGCAATTGGGAGCTAGCTGTGGCCTTGGGGGTCAGTCCGTCTGAGCTGGCTGGGGACAGATGGGCCCCATGGGACTCGGTGCCAACGTTGTCCCCCACCCCATCTACCTTAGTGATGTGTCACTGCCAGCGCCGGGGCTCCCCGCTCCTCCTTGGGCAGGAGTGCCACCGCCACGTCCAGGAGCAGGGCGGGGTGGCTCAGGTAAGGGCCCAGCACCGCTCGTCTGGGGCCAGCACAGGATGCTCAGCACTTGGGGTGAGAACCTGCCTGCCAGGCACCAAGTTGGGACCTGCAGAGGGAGAAATGGCCTCTCCAGGGAAGGCAGTAAGGAGAGCCATTCCCAGATTGACCACACAGGGGCGGGCTCGGCTCAGGCCAGCCGGTTTGCTGGCTGTGCTTGTAACCCTGCTGCCCCCTAGTGGGAACCCAGAGCACTGGGCGCTCAGGGAGGAGGGACCGCAGCCTCTCAAGCAAACATGGTGCCTTCAATCCTCCCCCACCCTTAGCTGGGATGTCTATGCCCACGTCCACAGCACAGGGGGAAGGCTCCACGGCCCAGAACTGGGGAGGAGCAGACAGGACAGGGGTAGGAGGTGCTGCTGGACCCCTGGACCTCATCCTTTGCATGCCCACACCTGCAGATCGCTGGGGCGCACTCCCACCCCCTCCCAGACCTGCCCCATGGCACCCTGGACCCGGCTGAGCTGGAGGGGCTGGTTGCATGGAGCCTTGGGAGCCGCTCCCACCCGGTCTGTGAGCTCATTTGCCTGGAGGACGCCCACAGCAGCTCAGGGGGCTGAGTGCTCCCCATCGAGTGCCTACGCCAGGCAGGCCTGGCCCCGCCACTGTGCCCCCACCACTAGCCAGCTGCTGGCTTTCTGTCCCTCAGGCCCCTCTCCTGGGGTTTAGTCCCCTCTGATACATGCCTGGGTGCCC